>NC_069132.1:66405492-66705492 GCF_026914265.1 Mya arenaria | reverse complement strand
TGCAGTTGTTTGAAAACATTGCAAACACACACGTTCCTGTTTCTGTGCTTGGTAACTGTGACTGTTCTGTGATGGTCCTGCAGTAGGCTGTGCTGCTATTATGACCTTGGATGGCGGGGGCAACTTTGATGAACTAACGCTTTCACTTTCCTCATCTTCTTCATCCGTTATCTTGGGTATGAACGAAAGACCATTTGCGAAACACAATAACTGGTGTAACAATTAAAACAAGGGAGGCAAATGTGTTATCTTGATTTATAGTCAGAGTTGTTTTTAATTCGGACGTTTTAACTTGAAGGTGATGGATGTGAACAATGAGGCACCTTTTATTTACATTGAAATAACGACTTGATAGCAAAATCACGGTTTGGAAATAGATTAAGGTAAGAAATCAATATCATTGTATGCCTTCTAAATATGTATCTTAGCCTGCTACCCGCCTTCTTCATTTATAATCAATGTTTTCCCCTGGAGGATTTTGTTACTAAAAATAGAAACACCATTTGTAAATGAGGCTATGATTTGTTTATTTTAACTAAGAAATTTCCTTTCAGGTATCAGACGACCTTATGTTTTATTTATCAAATTATCATGTTTATTACGAAATTACCTGGCTCATCAGAGTCCATCCCACTCTTTGCGTGCAAGCACAAATAGGATAATATCTCAGCAACTACTTGAGGTATTGCATTCAAACTTTATACAATGATACTCAACCATCTTAACTACTTAATTAACCAAGTTGAATAACTCTAGTTTGTATTTAATGCAAATAATAGGTCTTTATTATTTGACTTAGAAATTCTGGCTAAGGTTTTGTGTGCAAGCACACATAGTATAATATCTCAGCAACCACTTGAGGTATTGCATTGAGACTTGATACAATAGTACTCAACCATCCAACCTACTTAATTCACTAAGTAAGATAACTCTAGTATGCATTTTATGTAAATAATTGCCCTTTATTATTCGACTTAGAAATTCTGGTTAAGGTTTTGCGTGTAACCACATTTAAGTCAATATCTCAGCAAATATATCCTGTATTGCATTGAAACTTTAGATATGTATTCCCAATAATCTAATCTACTCTATGATGAAGTAAGATAACTCTTTTTTGAATATAATTCAAATTATGGGCCATTACTATTTGACTTAGAAATTCTGGTTAAGGTCTTGCATGTTAGCACGCATAGGATAATATCTCAGCAACTACTTTATGTATTGCATTGAGACTTTAAGCAATGGTATTTAACCGTTCAAAAGTTAACTGTATTTTGCAAATAATTGCCCTTTAATATTAGACTTAAAAATTCTGGTTAAAATCTGGTGATCCATGGACGTTTCGCCAAAACTTTTCAATCCTTACACTGACAAGCGGCGGAATAGTCGAGTGCGCTGTCTCTGTGACAGCTCTTGTTCCTCGTGTTCTGCCAATATACACTGATCTCATCGCTAGTCCGAACAGCACATCCCAGGGCAGACAATTTAACACATATTTCTTCCCATTTCCTTTTCTTTTTCTCATTAGAAATTTTATAGGTAAATTTATTTGTCAGCATTTCCCTTGTCTCGATATCTCCCAAACATTCCTCTATTATTAAAGTTTCACTAGCTGTGAAATAAGTTTTTTTTCTCCTTTTTGTTTTTCAGAATCATAAGCAGAAGACTTAGGGATGTCGGTCATCTTGGATGCTGAATGATGTTGACAGATGAATTATGGGACAGGAAGTTGGATTTAATTGACTGTTAAGCATTTAACGCTAGCGTTTCTTAACGGCAGCGTTAAATAGCTATGAGCAACTTAAATTTAACTGACCGTTATGTAACAGTCAGTTATGGATTTAACGGATGGTTAAGGTAACGTACTGTTAAATTTAATTGAGGTTATGAGCAACCGGCCCCTGAACGCCTGTAAAGAAGACGCCAAGGATTGTTACAAAAACATAAATACTACGTTTATAATCATTATGGTAATGATAGACTTGGTCAGGCGACTCTTCCTGACATATTTACTCAGCATATGAAGGGCAAACATTTCTTAGCGTGTAAAGCATCCTCCGCTGGAAGAACCAAATACGATGCCGTAAGATTGAACAATATGTAATACTTATATGCTTAGGACGGAAAATATGTTCTGCTTTACTCTGCTCCGATTTTACTTTAAGTACTAAAGTTCATTTGTAGAATGTGTTCGAAACTTTTTGTGCAATTAAAACTAGACAGAACGCAAAGTTAATAAGCACAGCAAAACCTTATTAAAATTCAATGTCGGAAGAAACTTTGATTAAGTAAATTTTTGATAATTTAACTAAATTTTGAAAAATTAAATTGAAAAAAGTCCTCTCGAATGTCATCTAATCATCTACTTGAAAGTTCTTACAGATTAAATTTCCTGAAATTTGCTTTAAAGCGTTAAAATTCCTACGTTCTACAATAGAATGTGTAACACAATAAAATATATATATTTCAGCGAATATATGAAGAACGCTTGTCAACATTGCTCAAACAAAGGCCACTACGTTAAACAACGTATGCGTAATTAAAAAGTAAATATCCATTTCATTGGAATACATTTCATCTTTACAGTGGATACGAGATCATCTTTTCATACATCAAACATCTTTCAATGTAATAATTTGTAAAAATGATAAACGTTAAAGAAGTCTTTTAAAGAACAGACACATAAAATAAACTGATGTGTTTCATAAAAAAGAGAAAAATTGCAAATGGGGTACTAAAACTTGCAGTGTCAAAGACATGCGCCGAGTTAGTAAAACACAGATAACAATTTGCCATGGACGTTACGGCAAAAATAACATTTATATTTGGGCGAGTAAGAATCAACCGCAAGTGTATCATACCTGTCTTCAAGCGAAAGAGACTGGTCTCTGACAGTAAGAGGACTGAATATGCATGTATCATGAACAACTAAGAAAAAACGTTTTATCTCCAATGATTATCCGCTAAATATTGAAACAGCAGTTATTGCCTTTTTCTTGAATTATTAACAACATCTTCTAAGAAGTAACCTATTTCGATTAACTTAAATCAATATTTATATTAAAAAATAGAGAAACAAGTCTAGTTGTCGAATGTTTAAACTTAAACCCCGTTTTATGGCAAAGGGTCTCTCGCCAATAACAAAGAACGCAAAATCAAACAATCACAAACAAGAACCATGGAACAACAACAAATATATTCACAAACAACACACTACATCTATAATATATAAAACTAGGAGTGTTTATCAAGGATTTTTAGGTACCGCCTTGGAACGGTCAGAAAAAAAATCTAAAATTTACTGGGGGTTTAAACAAGTTTGTGTGTACAACCTCAATCGTATCCCAATCATCCCGAATAAAGTTAAAACGTGAATGGCTAATCTTATCAAAGTATGCATAAACTTGAGGATGCTTAATAATAAATCAAAATATGATAAAACTAACCTCATTGGTAAACCCTATTTCTATGATTAGGGATTTCACCTATATCTGCAGACGAAGGAATACACTTCAGAGTATCAAATACATTTGTTTTTCAAAGAAAAAAAAAGCAGTTATTGTTTGAAACTATAAAAATCCAACACAGTCTGCCAAGTCAGAAAAAATCCTTATTAACAATAAAATTACGGTATATATTTGCTCAAATCTTCATCCAAATGATAACCCTAATCAGAATTTTGAAATAAAGTGACGTCATACGCTGAAACATTCCAACGAATGAAAAAAACGATTTATTGGATTATGTTAGGAGGTATTGCCTTGGCCTTTCTTTATCTTATAGTCAATAAATGATGATACGTCACGTTGGAACTTCTCAATAAAGTTCATACTCCTGCTTATTTAATGATTTGAAGGATATCGCCTGTCCAGAATATATTTTGGTAATAAAAAGTGGATTAAAATTTAAGATAGGTTTGTTAAACAAAATGATAATTGGACTATGTTTCTTATATCTTAATGGACTCATCAGATGAATTAACGCACTGTGACAAACAGATTTAAGGTCACACGTCGATTCGTATAAACATCGTGTTCTAATAGTTTCTTCCATTCAAGCAGGCAGTTGCACTAAGCGTTATTACTCTCTTGAGTAAATCTTAGTACGACTTTACTTTTATGCGTTTTTAATCATTTTCTAACTCATTACAAATTCCGTATAAGTGGAGAAAACCCTCATTTATAATTGTTCATAATAAAACAACAGGTTAATGGAACAAATTTTGATACCCTTTTGAATAATTCTCGTCTGATTTTCGAAGAAAACAAGTCGGGATATTGACAATGCCTTGTTATAGCCTTATTATAGTCTTTTAATCGTTATTGTCATCAACGTGGTCATGCAAACATTTACTGGGAACACATGTTGCTAAACACAAGACGCACATGTACAGCAAGGCCAATGTCTCTTGTGTCTCTTGATGTAATATTTGTAAAGTAATATCCCTTCTTCGAATGAAAACAAACCAACAACACAAGAAGTAAAAAACAAAATACGTTAATGGAACTTTATGTTGTGCCCTTTTAAATACATTTATAAGGTTATCCATCAAATTGGACTTTAGGTCTGGAAAGGGACTTACTATAAAATAACACAGACGATTGCCAATATATTTCTTTCTCAGAATGAACTACTTCTTTTGCACTCACACAAATAACTAAACTATTTAAACCCATATGGAAACATTATATGCGGCTTCGCAATGAAGAACAGAGCTGAACAGAACTGAAGTTTATTTGGACTTATGCAACACATCTCGTTATATAAATAGTTACACTATAAACCAAACTTCATATATTAATGTGATCATCGTAACAAGGTAGTCAACAAGTATAACACCTTTACGGAATATGAAGCATGATCCTCTATAGTGCAAATAATACTTTTGTGGCATAAGGTAAAAACATGGTTATACAATTCAAACTTTAACAGTATCATTGATAAACAGAAGCCTGACTGAAAAGTAATTTGTTCACTTTAGAGGTTTGCCAGAACATTGTGTAAGGAAACAATAAGTATTGCATAAAATGTGTGTTTTCGGTCCGTTATCGTGGTGTGTTAAAACGCAAAAACCCGGGCGTTGTCGGTAGAAAACGTGCATTATTCAGTGAATCCACGTGCCGTGACCGGCTTTTTGTTTTACATAAGCATACATAGCTGTATACAAATATCAACAAATTAAGTAAACCGCATTTAAATTACATAAAGTTGTCTTTTTCTGGCAAGCTGATATGTGTTTACTAGATAGTACTTTCTGCAGTTGTTTTGACTATTTGTTTGCTTTAAAAGCACTAAATTAAGTCTCAAACGTTCATCTCCTCCGAACATTAGTTATTTCTGTGATTTTATTCAGAACAAACGACTTATATGGACATGATTCCATTACGTCGTATGCAATGAACAAAGAAATTTCAAATATTTTTTTTCTCTGCTGCTGAAGATGCTGCTCATTTTATCAAGAACATGTTAACACATTTTTCAGGCTCAAATTAGTTGTCAGAACAAATTAAGGTTAAAGTAGGACTATATCGGTAATTAACCGATTACCCAATAGGTATTGTGTGTAAATAATCCCAGTAATCCAGTCAATTTCCAAAAAAAAAACACTTTCCAAAGGAATGAACACTGCAAAAATTGGTGTCGAAACAAAAATGCAACTGCCGAATTATGTTGCGGCCCTTATCAAGCTTAATGTAAAACTTTTTTAATGACATTGCTCGTGACGTCACACAAACACCAGTTATAGAGGCTATTTTGAACTAACTGTTTTTGCATTTTCGTGACATTTAACAGCTTTTTAAATTCAAACTTTTCTCATGGTGTGTATTTTATGCAATAATAGCGATATACACCTTTTTTCGGTCGTTACCATCTGCAAAGGCCCTTTAAATAGTTTATAACCCTCATGCTACGCACTCCGGCTGTAAACCATTTTGCGGGCCTTTGCAGATGGTAACGACCTCAAAAAGGTGTATTAACCCTATATTATTGATACAGGATGGTAAAGTGGACTTCATAATGTCATATCAATAATTGATTGCGAAGGCTCATAAATTGACTCGTCAATTGTGGTGTTTTCGTATGTTCTGAGAATTTATTAAAAATAAGTGTGTTCATGTACATCTTTTGTGTATAATTAGGTTATATGTTTAGTGTTGTTCCAATTGGTATTGTTGGGTTAGCTGAGAAGTTTGTGATTATAGGTACTGGGTGTTGATCCGAGAAGTTGATCTTAAATAAAGAATTATTATTATTACAAATCACTTAAAAGACCTGATTTTATATGATAAATTAAACGTTAATGACGACCTATTTTTAGTTAGGAAGGCATTTCAGCAGTGCGCAATAATACATGCAGATAAAGGATGAGTATATAATACATATTATTTCTTAATTGTTACCAATTTCTTTCGATAAGACTTTTTCCAAAAACGGGTTAACACGTAATATCAAAACTGGATTAGAATTATTTGACCTAATTTCAGTAACTAAGTTTCGAAACTAAAACCTAAACTTATTAAAACTTTGCAGTTGGCGACATAGTAGACGCCAGAAAATCTTAAGCACCTCAATTCGAAAAAAAGATTCTAATGGACGGTAAATACTATTAAACACTATTTGTAGGTAATTAACATTTCATTCCAACAACCGAAGGCCTTATCTGGCGCGTCGGTAAATATAATTTTACACCGTGAGTGGGCTTTAATGATCCGCACTGTCCACCCACGCTGTTCCGAGGCAGCATAAATTGTCCTGTTAATCTTAATATATACAATAGCCATCCTTCCATCAAAACCGTTCTGTCTAGGACGCGGAATGCCAAACGTCGGTTTCCAGAATTGATGAGATATCCGATAATTTGCTACCTTCTGGCTGTGGTTTTGATTTATCACCGGTTGACAACCCCTGTTTTTTATCTAATCTGGCAGGAGAGGATTGTTTTGTGGACTCTTTATGTAAGAAATTTGTACGTAGTGCCTTGATTTAAAATGAGTTCAAAGAACAATACGGAAAAATTCAATATATTATTGCTTATTGTACTTCAATTAATGAGAGATTATTCACAAAAATAGTCCCTACCTTAGACCGATGCGACTATGGGAAACATCAGTTAAGCCTAATTACGTTGAAAGGAATTATTTATTTCATTTGGCTAATTTGAATCTATAACGGAAATGATCAAGCATTGCTTCTTTCGAACATTTTCGTTGACAAAAGAATATAATTGTATGGCTACTATTAAATAAACCTTTTGTGGATATTTTGATGCTATTATTTTAGGAAAATACTTGCTTTATTCCACTAACCCAACCTAACAAAGGTTAGGTAGGTGTGTAAATAAGTAGGTATGTAATTCGTTTTGTTTTATTAATTTTGTAATGAATCATTTATTAATACATACAACCCGACATCTATAGAGGATATTATTTTTGAGATTCTATTATTATTTGTGTCATATAATAAATGCGGTCTGTATCAAAGATCGTAGACAAAAAAGGCTGAACAGAAAGGTATTTCACAAAACTTACTCTTAAGGTCGCAGTACAATAGTGTCGCGCTGCATAATAGAAACAAACACCATTTTTGCGCCCTAAAGACAGCCTGTATGAACATATTTGTACTGCATACCAAAAATAAATCTGTGTGATTTTGTTAGTTTTGTTTTCGCTGAAATTAAGCTTCGTATGGAAATTTACTGCCTATGACATTCAAATGACATCGCGGTGGTTGGGGCGTGACGGTGACCGTTATGTTTCTCTGTCCTGTTAAAAGGACTTCTACATCTTAATGTTTCAAAAATGAATTCCTTCAGATGACATCGAAACCTATTGACTACAATATACAATGCCTTCAAGTACCGTATTTTGTTTAAAAATATACTGGCTATGATTGTAAAAGCGTAATCCAGTAACAGAAGGGTTATCAAATGCTCAGTGAAACATTTCATAAGTTGTCATAGTTACAATTTTTCGCTTATTATCTATGTAATCGATTTTTAGTATAAGCAGTTTACGATATAAATCATGTATCTACATTACAGAAGTATTGCTATTGTGTATTTATTTGCACATATTTTGTATGTTTTATCTGTCTTTGCTATGAATATCTGCAAATTGTTTTAAATTATTTTATTGTAATTCCACATATTCTTAAAGACATAAATTTTATCCAATATAAACAATATGAAAAAATGCAATGCTTTGATATTGAAATGCCATTTTTTATACTTTATTTGAATCAATCTATATTTCCGATTTGTCGTATATTACAGCAGCTGCTGTTAATATACCTACGTTCATTTCCATAATGGCTTGTTCGCTTCCGACTGTTTCCTGAAAAAGAATGGCAGTTTTTGACTTACCCATTTTAAATATTTATGCCGTTTTGGAGCAATGAATAAACAAACACGTTCTAAATTAGACGTAACTGAATAAGTCTGTATAATTGACAAATAGTTTTTAAGATGTAATCAATTTACTTCTACAAACGACATTCTTATCGCTATGCTGATCGGCATTTTCAGTGACTGCTGGACAAATTGCCTGCGTAAACTTCGCATTTGTACGAACGCATTCCTTATTTTTTTGTTGATGTTACATGTCGTTTTGAATATAGGATGGCCCTATATATCCACCTGTCTAAAACTATTATAGAAGCGGCTTCAAAACCATCATTTGAAAGAAACCATTACTTTCACAATATTTAATAGGAATAAATCCCTTATTTATCAGCACAATTATATTTCCATCAAACAGAATCCTAGTTTTCTAGTGTTATTCGCGTTCACACTATCTAGTATATTCCTTTGAAAAACTTACGGTTCGTCGAAATGATACATGGCAACCATCAGAAAAATCTGTAAAAAATGAACATTTTGCTTTAAGCTCTTTTCCCTTCAAACACCGGCAGTGCTGTTGACAACATTTGCAAAAGTGTAACAAAATGGGAATTACTAGAGAAGCCTGAGATTTAATGAATAAGGCATAAATCATCACTGTATTAGATATGAGTCCTAAGCAAGCAATTAACCATTGAGCTAATGGCGAACCTAGATAGACCAGTGCTTTTTAGTGCGATTTCTGGGCAGTCTGGAACGAAATATATAAATGTCTGTGCGTTTATTGTTTTATACGTGCGGTGTTCAACAAGTTTTAAGTATTTGATATAGAGAACGGCAAACTAAAAGGTGTGTGGAAGCTAGTATTGACTACTTCCTGAAGTAACTTCTTGAACTAATTTAAGATAGTTTGTGCATGATTTAAAAAAAATAGGTATACATAATTATTCATAACAATGAATTCTTAAGGTGTTAATTTGGCACGACGCCTATGAAGGAGATGAGTGAATTATAAATATGATTACTCGTAGTATACAGAAACGAATTATGAATATACCCATTATGTGGGATAAGAATCCCTCTGCAATTAAAATTTCCAGGGCATGTTATATATTACATAGGCGTTTTCAAATATTTGTTTCATAATTGTATAATGGGAATGGTACATACTAACTTTCAATTGAAATTGAAAGGAATTCAACCAATCCTCCTAACATAATAGGTTGACTGCTGGAAATTCAATATGGTTTTAGAAACAATAAGATACTCTAAAGGTACCATCGTCTACAGATGTTAAGTGCGGTTTATAGCCATAACTAGGTTCTTTTCAGATATTCGTACACATTGACGTTTGTAATGTTGAATGTTAGCTAACTTATACAAGTACAAGACTTCTACACCTACACTCAATACAATCGAATGCGATAAAAAATATTTTTGAAAACACTAATTGAAACGAATTCAGCATATTAATATTGAAGCCCAAGTGATCAGGACACGTTTTGCGAAAATGGACATGTCTCTTTATATATCATCTTTCTATAATAAAAAAGTAAAATCTTGTTTCAGCGTTAAAATGTTACCTTCGCTTATAATGTGTGAACAGCAGTTTATAAATCCAATACATTTTTAAATGTCTAATTTTATTGAATTTCGTGCATCAATGTCCTTGGAATTCTCGACTATCAGTCCTGCTTTGGTGTACTCAGCAAATTGCATGTTCCGTTCCTGTATTTATTGCCCTTCATTTTATTGTATTCAATGCAAAACTTGTCTGACCTTTTCCTTTATGGCGTTAATAGCATCACTCCCCAATGAATTCATTTCCGCTCACCTTTACGTTAAGTGTACTACGAAACTTCCGCTACTGCGCCTTTTTCAAAATATTTATTATTCGAATTTTAACACGCTGTTGTCAGATATTCTGTATTTAGATAATACCAATTTATTTTGTACTAATATAAACAATTCATTGTCAGTATAATCTTGCCCATCGTTATAAATGTGTAGCCATTATTGTTTATGACAGAGATATTCAAGGTATCCGTTTCCTAATTCGCTGATGTCTTATTTCTGGTGGTCCAATATTAGTGTGGTATCATTTTAAAGGGATTTATAAA
This sequence comes from Mya arenaria, assembly GCF_026914265.1. Classification (NCBI taxonomy): domain Eukaryota; kingdom Metazoa; phylum Mollusca; class Bivalvia; order Myida; family Myidae; genus Mya; species Mya arenaria. The sequence goes on along the minus strand of NC_069132.1, from coordinate 66,695,034 downwards.
TGGAAAAGAAATATGAAAAACATAAACCGAAAACAAATTTGACACATATTTTAGGTCTTGGAAAATCAAGAAATAGCCGTGCGATTTCAGTTGAAAAAAGAGCACACTTTCAAGCAGCAATAACTTTATCACTGATGTGTTAATTTTTTTTAAGTTACATTCTTCAAATGATACCAACATTATATGAGGTCACCGTGTATCATAATTCAATTATCACTTGTGTCTTCATTAAATGACAAAGTTATTTGTAGTTAACGGTCTGTTGCTGTTAGAATACCATTTGTAAGTGTATGTTTATCTTATTTTATCAGTTTCTTGTTCCGCATATTTTTTCTTCTCTCTTGGGGAATCAGGGTACTCTTCATGAACAATAATAAAAAATTCAACTTCTTTTAACAAGCTTTGACCGAGAATGTTTCTGTCCTGCTTCTCCAAACTTTTAACCCAAAGATTTATGTATTTGAACATTTCTGTTGCAATGGATTTACGAGGCGGAAAGAATTTCTGGAGAATTTTGACATGTTTTTGTGTGAATATACATACGTTTTAAATTTATGCATTAAATGAAAACTATAACTATTGTATATGCATTCTGAATGTTATTAATATGATATAAAAATGTATCTACAATAAATACTTCTATATTACATCATCATAGCTATGCTATGTTATTTGAAAGTTAAGCTGGAGGATTTGAACTACACAAAATATATATGCTAGGTTGTTCAGTTATGTTTCGTCTTACATTCCCATTTGTGAAAGGTAAACATGATATTTGCATACGCTAGAAAGTATATAACCATTTGTAAATATATCAGTTATAACTAGAAACAAATACGCCCAGTTCAGTAAATTATTAACATTATTTGCATATAGTTCCACTCTGATTTGCCAGCAAGGGTCATTTGTTCAATGGTAAACTACCTATCAAATTTTAGCTGTTCTTCTGCATAATTATGAATCGACGAGATCATACATCTTTTCTTAATTTTAAAGTAAGCAACTGTATAGCGTGAATTTAAACAATTATAACATAGGCAGAAACATGCATCAAACGTGATTGAAATGTATGATAAACCCTCCCCTATATCATTTTTCAATTTTAGATTAAAAAACTCTAACGCTACATCAGTTAAATCGCATGATATAAATACATTCCAAACGGAATGATAAAATGAAACAATACCGCTAAAAAAGCCGTTCGATATTATCTTATATTTGACTGGGTGTTTAGCCCGATAAAGTATGGCACTGCAGTTTTTGACATGTATGTGTCGTTGTTTTGTTTTTGTAGGTAAAACAAGCAGTACATCAGAGTTGATTTAAGTTCCAACCCATTAACAAGTGTCCCAATTTCTTATCTCACATTGAATAACCCAGAAACGGCACCACTGTCAAATGACGCCAAATATGTGACAATATAAACCCTCCGTCGATACCTTTTTCACAAGAAGTGGTTTCTGGTAAGATGTTTAAATGTTTTTAAAACGTTTTGATACTAGAAAGCTGAAATCGCTCTTATCGTTCATATTAAAAATTAGTTTAGTAATCATATCAACTATACTATTTATAAAAATTGTAAATTACATTAACGTTCAATGGAACTTATCTTACACAATTGGAGGCAGCCATTCTATTCTCAATCACAGGAAAGTATAACGACATAGTTCTTGATTACTGTACAATGGTTATATGACATATTTCTGCTTGTAGCGGTTCAACATTGGTACGTTAAAGGACATACTTTTTGATATAAAGAAATGATGGCAGTGTTGTACTGAGTATAATGTTAGTGTTAAAACGTCTATCTTTTAAAGTGAAAGCAAAATTGTATTGATATGTGGACCTGATTATTGCGCAGAAACTTGCTCTAATTCCTGATTTCCTTTTAATGCGGAAACTCTTCACCATTTATTACGAAAACATCTTAATCATGCTGTGCTATTAATCAAAATTACAAACATAAAATTGAGGCATGATACATTACAAACATAAAATTGAGGCATGATACATTACAAACATAAAATTGAGGCATGATACATTACAAACATAAAATTGAGGCATGATACATTACAAACATAAAATTGAGGCATGATACATTACAAACATAAAATTGAGGCATGATACCTTACGGCAATAAAATTAGGCACATATAATTCGTTTCTGTTGGGAATATTTTCTAGGAAACATTCAATGACAAGGCAGATGTTTCAAACGTTAATTAAAACCGTCGTGACATTCATGCATAATTTACTGAAATTCAATCCTTTTCATTGACATTCACGGAAAATATGTGTCAGACATATGGCAGTAGGGATTAACTGAAACAGTTTCATATAGCTAGAGTGACCGTTGGGTAACACTGCATTCAAAGGTTTCCAATACATTTATTTTAGTAAATGAGCAATCGGCCGTTATTGGTTTCAATCAGGTGAAGCGGTAGATATAAACATTGGTATGCTCAGTTAGTTGGTAGTATACTTAATTAAATGTTAAAATATGTTTACTATTCCATTTCATTACATGCCAAAAAAAACACACAAAAAAACAACAACATTATTATACCAATAAGAATACAAAAAGATCACATATATAGTTGTGCTAAAACTTTAATCTGGCTTGCTATTGACAGCACATACCTGTTGCACAGACTATTAAAGCGCAATAGGTTAATATTGTATGTACAATACATTAATAAAAGTGGTCAATAAAAACGGTTAATATAATAGAAAAACACTTATAAATTGTACAGCACAATATTTAATTTAGCAATTTCTTTTCAAAAGGTAATATATCAGATCAATACTTCATTCAAATTGTCCACAAATTGAACATTACGCGTACTCGCCAATCACACCCGTTCACAAGGAAGTGCTTGGCCAGAGAATAAACTTTTAGTTAAAATATAAAATGCAAACAGCTCTAGAAAATTATACGCACCACACACAATGAACAAATAGTACATTTTTGCCGTGAATTTTTAAATTTTAAGCGCTAACCAAGACCGCCTCGAATAAGGGAAACATCAATTAAGCTTGATAACGTTGAAAGGAATTATTCATTTCATCTGACTAATTTGAACTTTTGACGAAAATGACCAAACACTGTTTCTTTAGATCATTTCCTGAGACAAAAGAATACAAAGGTAATGTTACTATTTATAACATGTTTAGGCTACTTTGATTAAATATTCTTGTTTTTCTCCACTAACCTAATCTAACATAGGGTAGGTTTGTGTTAAGTATGTAGGTAAATAAGTATGTATATCGTTTTATTTCTGATATATGTGTAATGGATCATTCATTTAAACATAAAATACATAAGTTTATAGTTGATATTTATAGTTGAGATTCTATTATTATTATTCGTATATGCCTCGATTTATTTATGCGTTCTGTAGCAAAGAACGTCCCCAAAATATAAACAGAAAATTATTCCACAGCAAATATTTTTGAGTCCGCAACAATTAGTGTCGCGCTGGATAACGGAAATAAAAAAAACAACTTTTTGCGCCCGACAGAGAGCTTGCATGGACATAAGTCTACTGCTAACCATTAATAAAACATTGTATTTGTTGTTGCTTTTTCGCTATAATAAAGGTTCTTATGGAAATTCACTGTCTAGGAATATGCTCAATGACAGCGCGGTGCTTCGGGGGTGAGGTTTTAAAAGTACATCGACTCTTTCATGTTTTGCAAATGCTTTCCCTTAGAAGACATCGAAACCTTTACACAACAATACCATGCTTTCAAGCGCCATGTTTTGTTTTAAAAGGTACTGGCATTACTATAATCGTAGAAACGTTATCAAGTAACAGAAAAAATCTATTAGTATTAGCAGCTTAAGATATAAATAGTGTTTCTAAATTACTGTAGTATTTAGTATAGTATTTTCCTGTATTTATTTGCACGTTTGTTGCATGCTATATCTGTCTTGGGCATGAATAGCACAAATTGTTTAAAATAATCGTGTTGATTTTACAAAGCGTTTTGGAATAAAGAGCGGTCCTATCGATTTTATATTTCACACATTTAAGACTTGCACAGAAGCGGTTTTAAGGCCATCATTTGAAAAAAAAACACATAACTTTCACAGCATTTAATAGGAGTAAATCCAACACGATTTTACAGTTCTGTCAGACAGTTTCACAATTTCTTTTCAGATGTGTCATTTGCTTTCACACATATTAGTAATTTTCTGTTAGAAAAAAAAATGGATTGTCCAAATGAAACATGGCAAACATTAGAACAATCGGAATCTTATTTACAAATTTGCTTTCAGCTATATTCCATCATAACACCAGCATTGATGTTGACGACATATTCAATTCCAACAAATTGGAAATTACCTGAGAAGCCTTAGATTCATGAATAAGACAAAGGTGATAGATATGAGTCATTAAGAAGCAACTAATCATTGACCTAAATGCAAACCAAAAAAGACCGGTTTAATTCAGAGTGAAAACTGGCTCTTCTGGAAGGAAGTATATACATGTATGTTCGTTCATTGTTGTATTCGTTTGAAAGTAGCGATTTTCATCGTGTCATCAAAGTATATCATTCAGTTTATAATTATTCAAATCAAAACAAATGTTTGACAAAGAGTATTTACTACTACCAGAAATTACTTCTTGAACTCGCGTCGAATACTTTGTGCATGATGTAACAAAATACTTATGAATTATTCTGCCAAAGATTTGAGTTATTAAGATGCTCATTTGGAAAGAAGGATATAATTGATGGACCAAACTATAAATAGACCCATCTTTCAGTATACAAAATTGGGCGTAGCTGTCTATAAATATACCAATCATGTAGGATATCAACCTAATGCAAAATATATTTGCAGAGCATGGTGAAATTTCTTTTTTGCAAGAGCTTAACAGAAATACTTAAACTAATAACCATGTTTAATATAACAACATTTGTGTTTGCAAGTTTTGTTCTATTTTATAGTTGTATCATTGAGATAGTACATAATAATTTCTTATTGAAATTTCAAGAAATTCAACCAATCCTCCTCCCCAAAAAGGTGGACTGCTGCGGATTTATTGCTTGTAAATACCATCGGCTGCAGATGTAATGTACGGTTTATAACAATAGCTAAGTTGCAGATAAGCGGACTGAATAACGTTTAAGGATAAAAAACGTTTTAAAGGATAAATGTTAGTTAGCTAATCAAAACATAACATCTATACAGCCAATACAATCGACGAAGGTTAAACTACTTTATGAACACGCCAATTGAATCGGATTCAGCATATTACTATTGTCTTCCAAGGCATTAGGGCATTTCTTTGCAACATTCGGCGACATGTCTCTAAATATATCAGATGTCCATACTTAATTAAAAAAATAAGTGAATATTAATGCGAAAAACTACAGAAACAAGCTCAGTAGCAAAAAGTTTAAACATACACCCGGTTTAATGGCACTGGGTAAACACCAGGCATAGAGCATCAAAACAAAATAATCAAGAAACATGGAAGAACAGCACAAAACTCCACAAACAGCACAGTGCATACATACTATATACAAAAAACTAGGTATGTTTATCAAGGATTGTTAGGTACCGCCTTGGAACGGTCAGTAAAATGTAAATTTACTGGGGGGTTAAACCCGTTTAAGTGCACAAACTTAACTCTTATCCTAACAATCAACAATAAAACAAATAAAAATAAACCTATAGGTATACCCCAAGTACTTCTATGATTGAAGATCCCAACTCTATCTGCAGACGGAACAAACCGAAGACTTCATGTATTTAACATAGTGAGGGAAACATGCGGTTTCAAAACAGACTATGATTGTGCATTGATTTAGATGTCGACCAAACATATTTTGTCTTATACTTGACCTGACGATTTCGTGACAGCAAATAGGGTTTGCCGTTTCGTAGTTAATGTTCAAGCCGTAGGGACAGGATGTCTGTGTCAAGTTAATAACTGTTCTATTCACATGACAGTTGACTAGCACGGAAGCTTCACTTTGAGTTTGTATACGCTTTCAACAATGGCCTGTGCTTGTAGAATGTCGTGACAGAAGCTATAACTGTTGTCCAATGTTGTTGATTTTTCATCTGTTTTATCTTCAGGTGTGAGTGAAGGAAGTGGGTATTTTGATACACAAACATGTTAAAGAACACTATGATTCAGAAATAAACTGCCACATTATTAACGCGCTTTAAAGTAGCACTTTTATTTCTGAGAAAACTTAAATATGCGTTGCAATTTCTTTATGCCTAAATGTCCTGGCAGTTTTAAATGTAGCCAGGCTTTTATATTCCGTCGGGTTATTTGTAATGCTAATGTATGTACATCTTAAACCTAATTCACAATAAGCTTGAAAGGCAATGGAAATGAGCATATGCTTTGGAGTAATAGATATGTGGCACGGAAGTTTGAAAAAACAGCAACAGAGAAACGTAACAGGTACATTCGATCTATAGTTCTTGGTTGTCATTATAATGCAATGATTTATATTTTCCTAATTTAAGTGGTTAGTTTTTTAACATCTGGTCCAGATATCGTTCCTACTCTTGAAATAGCGGACAATATATTGTAGTATTTGAATATTTATGCAAAGTCAGAAGTTTCCATATTTCGTAATTTAAATCAATAGTCCTGGACGGGTAAAAACTTTGGACCCTTGATGCCCGATCATCATTTATCCACTGGTACCTGGGTACCTGTACACATCTTCAATCTTAGAAGCTGGAAATCGCAATGGAAATGAGTATATTTCTTGAGTAATACAGTCATATGAGACACGGCAGTTTTAAAAAAAGAGCAACAAAAAATTACATTCGATCTGTCATTTTTTTTCTTGTCTATATTTATATTTTACTAATTTAAATGGTTAGTTATTGAGCTTCTGGTCTAAAGTTCTTTTTGACAAAATCAAACTTAGAATACTTATTTTGCTTTAGTATAAATTATATTCATCTGCGTTTTGAAGCTTTAAACATAAATTTAAGCAAAATCAAGACAAACTAGATTTTGTTTATTAAACTCAAGTATAAGTAAGTCATTCCACTGAATAAAAAAACAACAACATTATATTTGGGGCCAGATTTCACAAAGAGAGACTAGTTACATTAGTCAGGTCTAAATATCATTGTTTATCTTGTTTCATGTCAAGTTTGGCTGAAAATAGTTTCAACAAAAGATATATCTATTGCTTAACAATAAATAGCTTTTCTATATTCATAAAATATGTCAGGATATTGACTTGAACACACCAACTGCATTTCCCACAGTGAAAAAAACAACATTTGTTAAAACTATTTGTGGTTATCCTATGAATGACACGAAGATGTTTGTGATTTGGACTCAAAAAATATTGACACCCTTATGTTAAAAACAAATTATACGAGTATGCAAATATTCAAATCTTTGCCGTTCTAATCAATGTCAGTTGAATGCAAACCCAACAAGTGAAACACTAAATCCTAAAGAGAGCAATATATATTTTGTTTGCTAATCCTTTTTCCGTTACGGATTAATTTGTATTGAATTGGTCATTTGACGCTAAAGCGGGATAAAGAAAATAGCATATTGAAAATTGGCAAATTTTCTCTGACTTTGGATATCCACACATGCAATTTGTGTTGCGCATATTTTATTATGGTAATTATTATACTAGAAACATTATTTATACATTAATGTGGATGCTTTCTAATATTTGTAGGAAACCATTTAATAGTGCTTAGAAAGACGACCACAGTTCAAATTAATCGTATATAACTAGAAGTCGAGACAATGTAAACGATTTTGAGACTTGACAAATTGCGTTCCTTTCGCAAGAATCCAATTAATGCCTATATGATAGTAATTTACTTTTTCCTAATCAAACCTATATTTGAATAAATCATTCGGGATACGAAAGCTTTACCAAACCATATGACCGATCGCATTTGGGCCAACGCAATGGGCTAAATGCCAAATGCTGTTGACATGTATAGTTTTGGCGACCCGCGGAACCAATAAGAGCAATTGTGAAAGGTGTTAAAGCTGTGAGTAAATAATACAATTTAGCATGTTTTAATCTTAGATTAAATAATACATAACGATGTTGATATTTGCGTTCGGTATTCATTTTGCAATATAACTTATCAATTATATATATTATTGAACCCTAATAAAGAAGCCTATGCATAATTGCATCTTGCATTTCTTGTCCGTAATTGTCATGCAGGTAATAATCCTTACATGGGTGTCAGACGAAACTAACACGTCGACTGTAAAATGTTCACACTACTTGTTTAACCTTTTAAATATATATACAACCTAGAAAAAATATTACAAGTTTTTTGTATTCTTCTTTTAAAACCCAATGTTGCATTTGCCAGACATTTCCTGGCAACTTAGTTATAGGTGACAAATGGTTACGTAATAATGTGTAGCTTTGGTAACCACATATTGAGAAAAGACAAAAACACCTATCGGGGATGTTATGGATAGAAAAGTACAGGCATGCAATTTGTAAATCATAAACATAACAGTTGGGGCGAGGTCCGTTCGCTAGAAAACCTATATGGCTGGAGTAAAACACATTCCTCTTTATCTTGGTTCATATTAGAATGAAGTAATTTGAAGAAAACATTCATTTGAAACATTTTGGCAAAAAGTAGAGGTCAAAATCATCAAATCAATTCTAGAAAAAAAAACTTGATGTAAATAAAATATGATGATATTAATATCAGACAAGTATCATTGTATTATTTGTTAATAGTCAATGTTACTGTAATTTTATGATAAAACCGGGATAGAGTTTTAGCAAAAGAGTTATTGAAAGGTGCTGCACCCTGTTCTTTTTAGGAAGCACTGTCAAGAATTTATTTTGTTTCGATAACAACTTATATCAACATGGTTATAAATACACACACACTTTATGTATTTGATACTTGAAACCTAATATTACTTCAATTTCACATAATATCTTACATTTTCTGTCACATTCATAAAGTTAAAGTTCTTTAAAGCCAAATGTAGTTTGCCCTTTCTACACTTAGAACCCCGTCTCTTTTCTGTGGCACCTGTCCTTGTTGAAACCTGGCTAATTTGTTTCCATTATTACAGTTGCATATCAGTGTCTAGATCCTATAGATTGCTAAGACTGAGAAAACATGTTATTTCTGAATGACAAACACTAATCGAAAAACAGTTCTAAAAGGTGAAATAACAGGCTATACAGTTCGTTCAATGCCTTGGTTGAAAAGATTTTGGGCACACTGTCCTTGTTTATGACAAACCTGCAGTATTCTTTGATGTTTTCTCATCTAAGTACCACTGTCATTCAAGATCCATCCCCTCGATGCAGATTTTCGAAAGGACTGTACTGTATATACAATAAATCTCTTTTCTAATATTACTTAACTATATTTCTTCCAGAAATGTTAGATATATTCAGCCGCACATATTGATGTGATTTATATGTAAATTTATCCGTAAACTTTTTGCAACGTAGAACTTGTAGATTACACAACTGGAAAAAAAGTATTTGCAATTTAGGTGAAGAAATGCTCATTTTTTACCTGCCATTATTTGGCAAAGTGCATGCCAAACTATGGTATGATTTTTATTTTGGCCGTCACAATTATTAAAAGGCATTTTTTAATTTTCTTCTCCAACCCATGGTTCTTGAAATAGTGATCACCATGATGTCAACTGTGTCTGCTCCCTACCCCGGCAATTCAGTCTCATCAAACATATAAAATGCTTGTTGACCTGCAACATGTTATTTTTGTATCTCAAATATTGCATGATTCTAAAATAACATATGGAAACCAGTTAAATATTCTGTATTACACCAGGTGTTTTCAGGTTCTGTATCACAAGGTTTTCTTGTGTGCAACCACAAATCTATTTCTCCTTGTTTGGAAAAAAACCTGTCAATTAACAACCGTTTGATAATGCATGAACTGGAGTTTTAAATAAATAAAATGTACCCGACTGCTCTGCAAATTTCCGACCTCCAATTACACCGCATTTCTGTGAAGTTTTGAAAAGTATTTGACCAGTCTGTTGGGCGCGATGGGTGTAAAGACTGGCAGGGCAATGTCCCTTCTGTAATGTAGGGGGTCGGGCAAGGAACTTGCATATTGTCCTGAAATAAGATAGCATTATGATGCATATGAATAAAGTTATGTAGTGCACTGTTTTCAGAAGTAAATTCATCATTTTTGTCATCGAAACTCATACGCAGATCAAACCTATTTGCAGAGCTACGGTAAGGTTGAGTGTTTCTAGTAAGTGAAGGTCATTCACAAGTTACACAAAATCTAATAAAAAATGTCATCAGTTTCGGTGACAAGTACATCAGAAACATTGTCTTACTATAATGAGAAAAATAAAGAATTATACAGATTCATTCATCATAGTCGACAACGTTGTATGGAAATTAAAGAGAAGAGCCAGTTCAAGTTTACTTTCGGGTTTATGACTATAACAATGAATGATTATTAAGTCGTTTTCTTCTATATCATTAAAACTTTACAGAGTTAAATATTTACTCTATACAACTGCAATGAACTTGACCTTCCAAACCTCGGCAGAAAATTTCTCGAAAAGAAGTAATTGTAGACCAAAAACAATTGTTTCAAAATGTCTCATTTGTCAATTACCAACCGGAAATTACTTCTATGCTAAAGGGGGATAACACGGTTGTTATTATAACTCGTCGCTATCATTTACATCGTTGTCGGACAATGTTGATATTTTATGGATGCGATTTAGATAAAAATAAAAGTTTAATAAATTTTATGACGTAATGATGACTTATAATAATTTAAGTCAGTAAAGTAAATTTACAAAACTTTAAACACTACTGCGTTTAAAATCGTAATGCATATTTTGGACACGGTAAGGCGACGTTTCCTGAAATATTTACTCGTCGATGAAATTTCTCAACGTGAACAGATTCCTCCACTTGTAGTAAAATCTAAGATGCAGAAAGATTGAACATTCTGATATACTCAAAACTAATCAAGTGTTTTTGTATGAAAGAACATTGATTAAGTCAGTTCCACACAATCTTACTATCTTATGACAACTTCAATGGAACAAAAGTCCTATCGAATGGCATTTAATCATCAACTACAACAGATCATTGAAATTAAACTTCCTGAGTGCTTCGATAAAACGAGAGATTCTGAAACAATCATTCAAGAAAAATCAGAGTGAAATTTACTTATGTTTGAATGACTGAGACAAGCAAACTACTGTGATTTACAATTGCATTGGTAGAACAATTTAAATTGTGTACATGAACAGAGCTTGTAAACACTTCTCCAACAAAGGCGTCTGCGTCTAACAACGTTTGTATTAATCAACAGTTAATGGCCAGCACCAAATTGTACAAAACTTTGGTTTGGATGAATTTGGCTAAATCTATAATAATTGGTCAATATTTATCGAAACAATATTAAGCGATCAAATCAATTAAATGGGCAAAACAGCCTGAGGATAACATGTGAGCAACAATTCATATTTTTTTCACAATTGGCTGCGGTTCATTTGAACAAATTTGTCATTGCAACAAAAGAGATTGTCAATTCATTCGTACATTTTTTTTAGCATGAAATCTTAAGAATGATCAACTTTGAAGACGTCCTTAAACAGCACACACCTAAAAAAAAACTTTTGTGTTCTAGAAGAAAAAAATCAACAAAATTTATTAGCAATATGAAAAACATGAGCTGAGATAGTAAAAAAATCCTACGTTTTTATCTTTCTCTTATTCAATACAATTCTCTTGTAAGGGACAAAAAGACAAAGTAAATATCTACGTTTTTGTGAGTGGTGACGGCGGGCAGGTAGACAAGCATCCATGTGGACCAAATTATGTTTGCAAATTCATGCAATTCAATTGGTCAAAAGAAATTAATGACTAGAAATTGACCTAGCAATTAACATTTCAACTACCTTTAACCAAATAAAAAACCCGGTTTAGTACAAACGTCTGCAGATGTAAAATATGTCTTGTAAGCTAACCTATGGCTTATGTTTGGAAGTACTGCCTGAGTCTTTATCTTATAGTCAATTTTTTATTGTGTGTCACGGGTGAACCTCTCAGTCAAATTTAAACGCCTGCTTATTCAGTGATAAAAACTGATGCGATCTGTTTGTAAAATGAAATACGTCGATTCGAGTTAACAACGTATTCTAAAAATGTATTCCATTAAAGCCGGCGGATCTTTTCAGTGTTATTACTCTCTTGAGTAAATATTAGTACAAATTCTGCATGTATGCTAATTAGTTTGCTTTTTAACTATTACCCAACACATAACGAATTCCGCATTAGTGGAGGAAACCCACATTCAAAATTGTTCATGACAAAAGAACAAAACAGGTTAATGAAACTTTAATATTTGCCATTTTGAATAAATCTACTTACTCAGGTTGATTTTAAAAGATAATAAGGGATATCGTCAACGCCTTGTTATAGCCTTGATGTAGCATTTGTGTTTTTGTCATCGTCAACGTCGTCGTGCAAACACTTACTGGGAACACATGTTTCATAACACAAGACGCACATGTACATCATGGCCAATAACTCCTTTTTCAAAGGGACATACTATTAAATGATACAGACGATTGTTCATATATTTTTCCCCAGAATTATGGACTACTTCTTCTGAACGCACACACATGATCAATCTATTTTAATTTATATGCAAACATATGATATTCGAAACGAAAAAAAACTGAACAGAACAGAACAGAAGTTTATTCGACTTATGAAACAAATCTCGTTTAACAATAGTTAAACCGTAAAGAAAAAAAACATACCAACATGTGATCTTCGTGAGAAGGAGGTCAATTTTTATAAAAAATAAATAATTGATATGGAATATAGAGAATGTTCATCTATAGCATGTTTTGAATACTAAAAAAGACGTTAATTGAAAATGCGAATTGTAAACGGTTATAACTATGATTATACAATTAAAACGTAAACAATGTCATTTTACTTTAGAATACTCTAGTGCTAGGCGGAGGGTAAGAATGGTCCAGTGTACGGAGGGTGAGCGTGGTCTAGTGGTAGGAGGATGATAATGGAGTAGTGATAGGAGGGTGGTAATGGTCTATTGGTAGAAGGGAGATACTGTCCTAGTGGTTAGAGGCCAAGAATCTACAGGTAGGAGGTGGATAATGGTATAGGTGTAGAAGAGTGCTTATAATCTAAAAAAATCCTACGTTTTTATCTTTCTCTTATTCAATACAATTCTCTTGTAAGGGACAAAACGACAAAGTAAATATCTACGTTTTTGTGAGTGGTGACGGCGGGCAGGTAGACAAGCATCCATGTGGACCAAATTATGTTTCTGGACAAATATAAAGACGGTTGCTCAGATAAGTTATTTTAAACATTTAATGCAATGTCGATTAATGTGAAGCAAGAGGCATGTACAAAACAATTACTGCGGTTATATATCAGCAAAAACAATACAAACGGTTTTACCCTAGTTCAGGAAAACACAAACCCATAAGGTAACACGTTCTTTTCAACAGCGTTCCTAGAATTGTTAGCGATTATTATCGTAATTGATGGAGGAAAACCGATCCTGATAGGGAAGTTTTCGATGAAGCTTTGCGAGTAAAATTAGAACTGGCAGTGAATTATCATTGAAACTTTACAAAAAGCACAAAAGGTATATGAGACACCTTAGTATATCAAAATAAGTTAACTTTTATTCTCCGTAGTTTCTCATTCGGAAATGATACAACAGCACTCCCTGCTTGAATATCAAATGAGAAAGGTTAACATGAATCGATAGATACTTAATCCGTCTTAATATTTAACCTTCATCACATCTATCAGTTTCACTTCATTCTTTATGATTTGTTAAACGACATGTCCAATGTCATGAGTATGTCTTGTACTTGTCCATATCTAGTTACAGTATGGTATCGAGTAAAATAAGAAGCGTGGGGCTTTAAAGTACGACATTTAGGTTTTGATGTTCTAGTACATGGATCATGATGGAAGATGATGGTGGATTTCGGTGTGCATTGTATTCACTACCCATTATAATTTATACAAGTTTATAGTAAAACGCATTTGTTTAGAAAACAATTTAAATTGAAAGTATACAATTTTTTCAGTGAATATTGGGCCTTCGTATACTTTTAGCAAACAAATTTCCGCTGATTACATGGATCTATAAATATACATGCCTATCTCAACAGTGTTAAAAGCCCATGGTGTCATGGTAATTATCTCATAATCCTTTAATGTAACTGTATTTCATTTTGTGTTTATAAGATCCAGAGTTGTGTCTATCCTTTTCTGTTTCATATTCCTATTGCTTTCATGTCAAGGTCCTGTTTACTAGGATACAGATACGTACATTTATGGCAGCTGTTCTTTTAATATTAATTTGTAAAGTTACATCTTCCATCTGTCAACACTATAATTCAGCAGCAATACACAATATAACCTCTTTCAACATGGCAAGCCAATCTCATTCAACTTGACTGTTCTGTTTATGGTATAAATGATGGATGGATTTAATGACAGGTATTGTTTGAAACATTTAATAAGACTTCGCAGATATCCAACCACTTTCAACGTAACAATCAAACTTATTTTAAGGTGGTGATCAAAACACTTTCAACGTTCCGCTCCAACCTGTTTTAACATGACGAACCATCCTTTTTCAATGTGATGATCCAATCTTTTCCAATTTGACAGGTGACCCTATTTGAACGTGACAATTCAGCCACTGTCCACGTGAGGTTCCAACCACTGTCGACGTGACGCGGATTATATCAATTCTATCAAATAATATTCTTACTAAATGCATGTATTTTGAGGTATCGTTCATTAATTGTTGTAATACGTTTGTTTTATGGCACTTTTTAGACACTTGAACGTTATTTTTTTTATGTTTTATGTGACCTTTAGCTATTTCTACAAGCGGTGTTATCTTTGACAAACGATACTTTTATTCAGGATGCTTCACAACTATAATGTAGCGAGGTTTGATTTGTTTTGGTTATGTTTTATTTTCGCCGTTAAATCCGAAGTCGTCGATGCTATTTGGTTTAGAGGGCGTTATAACATTCAGGACACCATTAACATTTTCCTTACTGAATTGTGTGTATTTTATAATTATATGTGATTGCAAAATATCTTTCTCGTTGCCTTTCTCATATTTAATACAGTGTAGTATTTATTTTTAAGCTATAGTTTCCTATTTCAACCACGATGTTGAAGTGGAAATATAAATGACATTTATTATGGGTAATACTATAGAAACAACAGCTATTTCCTTTACTTGAGATATTAACAACATCTGCAAGGTAGCAAAACAGCGAAGAGGGAACCATTTTCGAAATAATCCCATATTGATGTAGACCAGGGGCGAATAATATAAGTGGTTAACTTATTCGCATGTTATATTTTAATAAGTTTGCAAATTCATGCAATTCAATTGGTCAAAAGAAATTAATGACTAGAAATTGACCTATCAAATAACATTTCAACTACCTTTAACCAAATGAAAAAAACCGGTTTAGTACAAACGTCTGCAGATGTAAAATATGTCTTGTAAACTAACCTATGGCTTATGTTTGGAAGTACTGCCTGAGTCTTTATCTTATAGTCAATTTTTTATTGTGTGTCACGGGTGAACCTCTCAGTCAAATTTAAACGCCTGCTTATTCAGTGATAAAAACTGATGCGATCTGTTTGTAAAATGAAATACGTCGATTCGAGTTAACAACGTATTCTAAAAATGTATTCCATTAAAGCCGGCGGATCTTTTCAGTGTTATTACTCTCTTGAGTAAATATTAGTACAAATTCTGCATGTATGCTAATTAGTTTGCTTTTTAACTATTACCCAACACATAACGAATTCCGCATTAGTGGAGGAAACCCACATTCAAAATTGTTCATGACAAAAGAACAAAACAGGTTAATGAAACTTTAATATTTGCCATTTTGAATAAATCTACTTACTCAGGTTGATTTTAAAAGATAATAAGGGATATCGTCAACGCCTTGTTATAGCCTTGATGTAGCATTTGTGTTTTTGTCATCGTCAACGTCGTCGTGCAAACACTTACTGGGAACACATGTTTCATAACACAAGACGCACATGTACATCATGGCCAATAACTCCTTTTTCAAAGGGACATACTATTAAATGATACAGACGATTGTTCATATATTTTTCCCCAGAATTATGGACTATTTCTTCTGAACGCACACACATGATCAATCTATTTTAATTTATATGCAAACATATGATATTCGAAACGAAAAAAAACTGAACAGAACAGAACAGAAGTTTATTCGACTTATGAAACAAATCTCGTTTAACAATAGTTAAACCGTAAAGAAAAAAAACATACCAACATGTGATCTTCGTGAGAAGGAGGTCATTTTTTATAAAAAATAAATAATTGATATGGAATATAGAGAATGTTCATCTATAGCATGTTGTGAATACTAAAAAAGACGTTAATTGAAAATGCGAATTGTAAACGGTTATAACTATGATTATACAATTAAAACGTAAACAATGTCATTTTACTTTAGAATACTCTAGTGCTAGGCGGAGGGTAAGAATGGTCCAGTGTACGGAGGGTGAGCGTGGTCTAGTGGTAGGAGGATGATAATGGAGTAGTGATAGGAGGGTGGTAATGGTCTATTGGTAGAAGGGAGATACTGTCCTAGTGGTTAGAGGCCAAGAATCTACAGGTAGGAGGTGGATAATGGTATAGGTGTAGAAGAGTGCTTATAATCTAGTGGTAGAGGATGAGAGTATTCTAGTAGTATAGGTTTCGCCCCTCAACAACGACGTAAAGGGTTTAAACCTGTCCAGGGGTACTTCCTCGTGTTTTTATATGGACAAAAGTACTTGTTAATATTTTCAGAAAACGGATTTGGACTTTCGTCACAGACGAACTTAAATACATAAGTATACACTATATATTGTTAAGAACTACTATACAAAATACCAATAGTAAAATTAATACAAACTTGTTTCCTGGTAAAACGTATACAAATGAGTTTGTTTACTGTAGTTGTATGCCACCAAAATATAATCTATCAATAGATTCATTTAAACCAACTACCGTTTGGTTTTAACTCAGCTCTTTATGAGTTCAAGAGCCTAATCAATATACATTTTAACTCGTAATTACATTACTTAATAATACCGGAACGGTTACTTGGATAGTTTTTGGATTTAATATAAAGGCGTTGGCGTTAATTGGATAACATTTTCTTGTGGCATCCTTAAGGTAACGTTCATTGGAAACTGAACAGCAGTAATTGTGGAGGAGAGCAACATTCAATTCTGAGGTATTTGTAAATTGTTTTCCTCAATATTCTGTTCTAATCAGCAACTTCTACCTCATCTGGCGTAAGCTGGTTCTACTTGTTAAAGAACTTGTTTTTTAAATGCAACATTCATTGTAGATTAACTAAGTTTAAGAAAATGTTTAGTTGTGCCACTGTTTCTTTGATTTCCAAACTTGTTTTCCTCCAAAGTGCTTTTGATTATTAATCAATTGAATCTTAATGCCTTATCTAGCGCATCGATTAACTCATTTTGTACCTTGAATGTACTTTAATGATCCGCTGTGTCCACCCATATTATTTAATATACCAGGAGATATGATCGTTTTGTGGACCCTCTATGTGAAATATTTGGGCATTAATTTAAATTTAGTTCAACGCACAATGCCGAATAATACTAAGACAAGATACTTTGTTACAAAATAAAGCTTCAATAATTTATATTACTACTAACAGTACGTCAATAATTACAAGTGTTCACATTGTTAGGCTCTACCCAAGACTGCTTCGAATCAGGAAAACATCATTTAAGCTTAACTACATTAAAATGAACAAAATATTCATTTTCTAATTTGAATCCAAGACTATAATGATCAACAATTGCGGATTTTTATAAAACGGTGGACAAAATAACAGAACGTTATTGTTCCTATTAAATGAACCTTTTTTAAGGCTACTATGATAACATAGTATTGCTTTTTTCCACTGACCTCATCTAACATAGGTTAGGTAGGTTGGTATGTAGGTAGGTAGGTAGGTAGGTATGTAAATCCTTTTTTTTATTTTTGTAATGGATTATTCATTTATTATATACAACACATACGTCTATTGTTGATATTTATTTTTGAGAGTATTATACCGAATAAAATCAACAAGTTTTATAAAACAATAATAATTTTAAATTTCCAAAAATAGCAGAAATGCACAATTTCAAATGCACAATTTTCACTAAGAAAATTCCTGAAAAGTTGAACACTTCTTTGAACGGTCCTTTTTGTACTTTTGTAATCTTTTGATTCAACTAATGTATCTAAATCGGCCTCTGTAAGAGAGGCAAAACGTTTCGAGTTCATTTTTTCACTGCCGCTGGTCTCAGACGACAAGTAAAACAGCCTTGACCTTTTGACGTAAATGAAGCGCAATGAGCGTTTGTGTGTTACGGATTTCAGGTAACCCAATATCTCTTGCGCAGTGATTTCCCCTGACAAATAATTAACTATTTATTTATTTTAAAATTGTTTCATTTCGTAGTCGTTAATTTAAACGGTTATATTGTGCATTTATATTTATTGTGCGGGCATCTGCTATAGTTATTTAGGCGGCCATTATTTTGCTTGAAACGAACGCGCATATTATCCTGCGCATGTGATATCATTTCGCCAGTCAATATTACCGGGCAGTATTAAAAAATATTGGCCGCTCGGGTATAGGGAATTTAGCATTGGGAATATAAGTGAGGCACAATAATACTATTTGCCTCATTTTATTTATGCGTTCTGTAGCAAACTAGTACAAGAAACGGCTGAAAAGATAATTCTTCAACAGAAAATACTTTTGAGCCCGCAGTAAAATAGTGTCGCGTTTCTTTACGGAAACAAACAACATTTTTGCCCCGGACAGACAGCTTGTTGGAACATAAGTCTACTCTTTACCATTTACATATATGTGTATGTGTTGTTTGTGTTTTTGCTAAAATAATGCTTCGTATGGAAATTCAATGCCAATGACAGCGCGCTCAATGACAGCATGCTGCTTCGGGCGTGACGGTGACCATTGGTTTTGTCTGTCCTGTTAAAAGCATCTCTTCACTTTCATGTTTTTGTTTCAAAATTGCTTTCCTACAAAAGACATTCAAGCCTTAAAACAACAATATAATATGCTTTCAAGGGATTTTTTTTGTTTTTAATATACTGACATTTAACATTTTAGAAACGTAAGCAAGTAAAAATAATATTGCTCCGTGAAACTCTACATTTGTTGTCATAGTTTCAATTTCCAGCTCATTATCAATGTAATCGATTTTATTATGAGCAGTTTAAGATATGAATATTGTATCTACATTACAGTAGTATTGTTATTTTGTATTAATTTCTACTTTTTTGGTATGTTATGTCTGTCATTGGCATAAATAGAACTGTCTACAAATTGATTCAAATAATACCATATGCAGATATATATTTTATAAACATTATTAAAAATGCAATGCTTTGATATTGAAATTCCATATTTTTTTATTTCACTTTATTTATTCCATATTTCCTAGTAGGTGTAAAGTATAGCTCTCATTTACCTACGCTCATTAGCAAAATGGCTCGTAGGCTTTAACTGTTTTCTGGAAAATGTTAAAAAAAATTATAACTGACCCATTCAAAATAATTGCGCTGTTTTGGAAAAATGACTAAATAAGCACGTACTAGATTGTGTGTAGCTGAATAAGTTGTTAGAAAAGACAAATAATTCTTAATAATTGGTCAATTTAACATCTGATCAATTTACTTCTTCAAAGAACATTCACAACGCTATAACTTGATATTTTATATATTCTCATTTTAGCTGAACGGCAGTTTTCAATGACTGCTGGACAAATTGCCTGGGAAAACTTCGCATTGGTACGAACGCATCCCTTGTGTTCTGATTAATTTTACATATCGTCTTGGAATATAGAACGACCCTAACTATTTATATTTCGAGCATCATAAACAAGCACAGAAGCAGCTTAAAAGCCATCATTTGAAAGAAACCATAACTTTCACAATATTTAATGGGAGTAAATCGCTCATTTGTCAACACAATTAAACATTTTCCGTCAGGCAGTATTTCAATTTTCTACCAGATGTCTTATCTGCTTTCACATTAACTAGTAATTTTCTGTTTAAAAACATATGGCTCGTCCAAATGATACATGGTAAACTTCAGAATAAATCGGGAAAGAATGAAAAAAATGCTCTTTTCCATCCAAAAAACAGAAGTGCCGATGAAGCCATATGCAAACTCTAACAAATGGGCAATTACTTGAGACGCTTGAGAATAATAAATAAGACATAAATCATGATTGCATAAGATATGAGTCCCTTGGAAGCAATAATCAATTGATATAAAGGCGAACCGAGCAAAAAATGTGTTATAAAGAGTGAGTTCCGGCTCTTCTGGGAGGATATATATAAATGTGTTCGTTCATTGTCGAAAACGTTTGGAAGTAGGGATTGTAAGCAAATTTATAGTATATGATATGATTCATGCAATAATACAAAAGAAAAATAAATGTTTGACAATGAGTATCGGATACTTCCTGAAGTTACTCCTTGAATTCACTTAACATCTTAAAGTGCATGATGTAAAACATAGATATGAATAATAATTCTGCCAAATTGTTGAGGAGCTCATTGGGCAAGAAACATATGAAATGTTGGGCGAACTGTATACTTTAACATTCTGAATATACAGAAAGGGGGCGGAGCGAAATATAAATATACCCATCGTTTAGGATATAAATCCCATGCAAAAACTATTTACAGAGCATGTTGAACGTTGTTTTTTTGCAAGAGGTAAATAGCAATACTAAAAGAAACAACAACTTTACAAAAATACTACTTATGCATTTTAAAATATTTATTTCACTGTTGTATAATGGGAATGGTATATATTAAGGTTTGATTGATATTTCACTGAAGTCATACAGGCCTCCTCACAAACACTAGGTTGACTGCTGATAATAAATGTGGTTTTTGAAACAATTACCAATTCTAAAGGTACAACACGGTTGGTCTGTCTGAAATGCACCCACGGATCTGAAATTTTAATACATGGCTACTTATGAATTAACCATTGGCTACCATCGGCTACATATGTTAAGTACGGTTTATAGCCATGAAAGGAAGCATTCAGATATGCAGAGTGATTGGAGGTTGAAAGTTATTTTGCTAGTAAACGTACACCATCTATACACCAATGCACACTACAATTGATATTTATATGAAAACCTACAGAAACAAGTCCAGTAGTCGATCTTTCAAACATAAATCCCGTTTAATGTCACAGGGTCAACGCCAATGATATAGAACACAAAAACAAATTATTACAAAATGGGAACATGGAACAACAACACAAAACTCCACAAACAACCCACTACATATATAATATATAAAACTAGGAATGCTTAGGATTGTTAGGTACCGCATTGGAACGGTCAGTAAAATGAAATTACTGGTGCTTTAACATCCTCATTCTTATCCCAACAATCCCGAATAAAGTAAAAACGTAAATGGTAAATCTTATCTTTAGTATGTATTAACTTGAGGAAACTTAAGAATAAAACAAATAATAATAAACTAATAATTATGAACTAATAGGTAAACCCCGAGTACTTCTATGACTAGAGATGTCAATTCTATCTGCAAATAGGAATACAATTTAGAGTACCTAATGCAAAAAAAACTTTTTAAGATATGATGCAGTTATTGTTTAAACATATAAAAAGGTTTTGTTACTGCTTTTTGGACGCACTTATTGAATCGGATTTAACAAATTGCTGTTGGCTTCCTAGTGATCAAGACATATTTTGCAAGAATGGGCGACATGTCTCTTTCTATATGAGCTATCTATAATTAATAATAAAATAAGTAAAATTTTGTTTCATTGTTTTAAGTGTAACCTTTACTTATGAGGTGTGGACAGGAGCTAATGAAACCAAAATATATATTTCAATGTCTAACGATATTGTATTGCGAGCATTGATGACCTTGAAATTCTCGGCTGTCAATTCTGCGTTGGTGTGATCAGCAAATAGATTGTTCCGTTTCTGATAAACTTGTCTGACCTTTTCTTTTATGGCGTTAATAAGATCACTTCCCATTAAAGTTAAATCCATTCACCTTTACGTTAAGTGCAATTTGAAACTTCCGCTACTGCACCTCTTTCATAAAAAATTATTATTATTGGAATTTTATTACACTGGTGTCAGACATTCTGTAATTAGATGATTACATTTTTGTACTAATAAACTCTATATATTGACAATATGCTCATGCACATCCTTATACTTAGACCTCAACGTCCAATCCTTAAATGAACTGCCGTTCGACATTGCGAACATTTTCCGACGAATGCAACGTCTTCGAATATGTTCGCATCGCGAATCATCGCATAATAATATACATGTAAAATTATTAATCTTGTTATTTTTTATAATGTGACAGCAGGCCCCAAAAATTTAAATCAATATGTAAGAAAGTGTTTAAACACTTTAAGTAGTCAGTAATGCCTATCTAGGATAAAATGCACCCATTGACCCGTTCTTATTCTATATAAATGATGCAATCCTGTTCAAGTCAATTTTTAGGCGCAGTCAAGCGCGACGTGTTATCATAGCTTATGATGCTGGATATGGTTAGGGTTACGGTAAGCGTTAGGGTTATGGATGTGGGGCCATTGTTTATAATTGTTTTATGTACATAAAGGCAATTGATATGTATGTAACCCGTTGTTTGTTTTCAGTACTGTTTCTTCAATAATGTACAGTCTAATATGAACAAGTTTGTGATTCGCGTTAACGCCAACGCACTTACACTGTAGCCTTATTATATAAATGAACAGTATCATATTAACGAGATTGGGGTTTTAGGTCCGCAACCTTTCAACAGCAGAACTATATTTGTAGCAGATTTTTGACAGCGTAGTGAATAAACCTATACTATATTCATTGTATCTTTACACCTGTATTTAGCCGTGTCTAGACGATGCAATATGCGGGATCCTAAATTTGTATTCAATAACCATGACGTAATATGTGCGCCAAATCATTTATTTCGAATACAGACACTATTCGGCTCGTGTTTAATTGCTGCTTATGGGATAGAATAAAGGTAAGGTCCACTTTTTAATTGACTGTTATTTATACTATAGATTGATTAGATATTAATAGACACATATACATTCAGGTCTTAGCGAATGCTAGTTGAGTAGAATGAATTAAATATCATTTTAATCTCCCCTCGACCATGCTTGATTCAATTGTTTTCGAATACTACAGTGTTTTTTAAAGCGAAATAGCATTGAACATGATACGATTTATCTGTGTTATAAATATACATGGGACATGCCAGTAAATAAGAATAAAACGTACCACGGCAGTTCTTAGTTCCTCTAAAATGTATTTATACCAGTAATTAACGTAAAAGAAAAAAACACATCACATTAATTACTAGTGATATACGCTCCCAATTATTCTTACATATCCGTATTAAGAGGACAATATTATACAATATTGTATGTCTTAAAATTGTCAAAATCACTCCAATCTGTTCACGCATATCAACAGATAATTTTAGTAAATTAAATTTTGTTGTTCAACATGCATTGTTAACACAGAATATCCCATAATTTATTTCTATTCTATTATTTATTTCCTCAATTTCATCGGCCTTTTGCTAACATGATACAAAATACAGGTAAACTTATTTAAACTATGTTATTGTTAGCCGATATGGTAAATATGCATAGTTGTGCGACTGAGTCATATATACATATTGAACGTGCTTGGTTGAATAAAACTAGGCCAATATTATACTTTAACCTTAGGGCTTTAAAATGGCGCAATATTTGAATGGTTTTGTGATATTGAAACTTAAAAAGGCGAAATGTGATTATGCATATTAATCTTGTAAGCGTGCAATTATGTGTCCGTCCATACATTTAATTAAATGTAATATACATTGCTTACCTAATGCTTCATTTGAATTTTATTCAAACGTTCGTTTGGTTGTTATTGTGTGGTTTAATTGTATTTCAGTCATTATAAACTAAGGTCATTGTATAACTCTAGTGCAGTAAATAAGTATATTCATCCAGTTCAAAAATACATTAGTGCTCTATAATTTGAAACTATTTGTTCTGTTCCGCATAAGGAAAGGCTCATTTAAAACCCAACTTTCTTTCATTGTAAGTGAATATTTTATTGGTCTGTACTATTTAGATAATAAAATTAATGTGCACTGGTAAATGTTTGTCGCCTGAGTAAAAGACAGTTTATTGACTAAGGGTTCAATAGTTAATAAAAAGACTATAACTAATATGAGGTTTACATACTTTATTTACACACTTTTTTAATGCAATATACACAATTGAATAATGCTTTGGCAATATTGATATTTTTCATACATTTAAAAGTTTGATATCATACAACTTATTTACAAAAGTTAGAACACGCACTGTTTACAATGTATGCCATTTTGCAGTTCTTTTATAATTGTACAGTACAATCAACGGAGTTATAATAATGACATATGTTTATATTTTAAATGCTAACGACACAACACAGTCGGGAATTACTCAATGTCACTAGCATTTATCCAGCTATTAAACTTTTTCGGGTAATACTTCCACTTCACAAAGTATTGTTTATTACGTCCTTTGCCTCCACGTTTTAACACGTTTTCCACTTTCCACGTCTGATCAGCATCCACGTGTACTTTCTGCAACTCACTTTCATAAAATGTTCCTTTAATATCATCGCCCTGCAGATCTTGTAGTCTGTAGATTGGTAGTATGCCTCTGTGGTACCTTGTATATACGCGAAATATCTCTCCTGAATACGTCTGATCGTAAGCTCGAGTAAACACGGTTTTCAGATGACTGATGCGTACGTAGGTACCGATTTTAAATTTAAAAGGCTTCAGATTTGGCAATACATGTAGTTTCTTTCTTTAAGGGTTTTGTGCAAAGTATGTAGCTAGTCTCACTTCTTCCTGGGTTTTTTTCCTTGACGTCGGCGGGTTGCATATCAATGGTTCTATGATAGGTATTGTTGTAACTATCGGCGATGTTTTGCAATACGGATATATAATTGTAATTGTCTTTGTGATTAAAGTAGCGATAGAGTTTCTGTTTGATAGTTAAAATTGCTCGCTCCGATGTTGAGACCACCACCACCACTTGGAGCGACACCACCACCACCACCACAGGGAGCGACACCACCACCTGAAATCTGAAATCCGTGTTTACTCGAGCTTACGATCAGGCGTATTCAGGAGAGATATTTCGCGTATATACAAGGTACCACAGAGGCATACTACCAATCTACAGACTACAAGATCTGCAGGGCGATGATATTAAAGGAACCTTTTATGAAAGTGAGTTGCAGAAAGTACACGTGGATGCTGATCAGACGTGGAAAGTGGAAAACGTGTTAAAACGCGGAGGCAAAGGACGTAATAAACAATACTTTGTGAAGTGGAAGTATTACCCGAAAAAGTTTAATAGCTGGATAAATGCTAGTGACATTGAGTAATTCCCGACTGTGTTGTGTCGTTAGCATTTAAAATATAAACATATGTCATTATTATAACTCCGTTGATTGTACTGTACAATTATAAAAGAACTGCAAAATGGCATACATTGTAAACAGTGCGTGTTCTAACTTTTGTAAATAAGTTGTATGATATCAAACTTTTAAATGTATGAAAAATATCAATATTGCCAAAGCATTATTCAATTGTGTATATTGCATTAAAAAAGTGTGTAAATAAAGTATGTAAACCTCATATTAGTTATATTCTATTTATTAACTATTGAACCCTTAGTCAATAAACTGTCTTTTACTCAGGCGACAAACATTTACCAGTGCACATTAATTTTATTATCTAAATGGTACTGACCAATAAAATATTCACTTACAATGAAAGAAAGTTGGGTTTTAAATGAGCCTTTCCTTATGCGGAACAGAACAAATAGTTTTAAATTATAGAGGACTAATGTATTTTTGAACTGGATGAATATACTTATTTACTGCACTAGAGTTATACAATGACCTTAGTTTATAATGACTGAAATACAATTAAACCACACAATAACAACCAAACGAACGTTTGAATAAAATTCAAGAAACATTCAGTTATCGTCAATATCGTTATTTTTTATCGTCTATGTCGATGTCAATACAGTGAAAACGTCGCCTTTAAGCATTAATGACACGTTCATCTTGATTTATTTATTTTTCTCCCACCTCAGAAAAGCAGATCAATTAATTTAACCATGCTAGAAATTCTTGCCCACGGGCGAAGATAAAATGCCCGTATGGAACTTCTTTTTAATGGTCGCCACATTGTAATTACCTCCCTTGTTGAAGACTGTTGTCTGTAGCGCATCATGGAAACCTTGTCTTGTGGCAATATTTAGAACGCTAGATAATTCTTTTTCGCTTCAAATGTCACCAGAAAACAATTTGCACGCACCTTTCAAGAAATAATGCTTCACTCTTCTTAGAACTATTTTAAGACCGATTAGACCATTTACATACTCTGAATCACTGCGCGAATATCCATGACAACCACGAATTATTGCATATCCGTACACAATTATTTTCACTAAGCACAAAAGAATTCCAGCAAAAAATACATTTTTACTTAATTTTGTTTAACTGAGGTGGGAGAAAAAGCATCTACCATAGCCGCTCGTATAAGATAGGTTCATCCCGACCATCCCGCAGGGTGTTTTGCGGAAACTCGGTAAACCTCGTTTCCGCAAAACACCCTACGCTCGGGTCAGAATATACCTATCTAACACTCCCGGCCATGGAAGATACTTATAATCTAAGTTGACATAATAGTCTACATCGCTAATAACTTAATAACTTAAATTGTCATGTTAATTAAACATGAATTTTATAGAATAATTATATTCAAAACATGAATAGTTCTTGTATACGAATGTATAAGTGCGATGCAGATGTTTTATGATTTAGCAATTGCATTTGTTGTTGTTTGTTTGTTTTTTCTTAATAGAAGGCCACATTGTAAAATGAAGTTGTTATGGTTGAACATGTAATTATGTCATAATGTGTATATACCTTCTCTAAATAAAGATATTATTATTCTTATTATTACTAACCCTATCACGGTCATTGGGATTTATCGAAAACGTTTTTCTCAAGCGTCATCATAGTAAAGCTTGATTATTAGTGAATTGATTTTGATTTTATTTCTTTCTCAATAGTGTTAAAAGACTGTGCAAGGAGTTGTGTCTCATCTTTTCGTTTTTTTTTTATTCATACTGCTTTATGGTCGAGCTTCTCCAAATAGTTCAACAGAAACGAACTGTGGTAGCTGTGTTTTATGATTATTTTCGACAGCGACATCTTACATAATTATGTCTTAACTTTTCTTCAGAAGCAATACACAATAAAATCTCGTTTAACACGGAAAGCCGTTCTCTCTCAACGTGACTACTTTGTTTATGGTATGAGTGGTGGCTGGATTTAAAGACACGTATTATTTGATACATCTAATAAAACTTTTTAGATATCTAACCACTTTCAACGTAACTTTCTTCAAATGTGGAAATCAAGCCAATTTGAACACAACGCTCTAACCTGTTTTTTTAACGTGACGATCCAGCCACTTTTAACTTGGCGAGCGACACTATATTGACCTGACTATCCAACCATTTTTAATTTAATGATCCTTCTTTGTCATCGTGACGTGGATTTTTTCAGTGTTGTATTTCCCTTATGTCTGCATTTGTATTGTCAACAAATTCTATGAACATGTTCTTTCGATTGTAGTTCAAGTGGCCGCGTTACGTGTGAACTAGGAAAGATGATTTCTTTATACTCTTAACAAATAGTAACGTATGTGTTTGTTTTTCATTTCTGCTGTGATATTTAAGAATAGTTTTCGTATTAACATTTTATTGAATTTGCTGTAATATAATCTATCTCTTGTGGATTCTTAAACTGCTCACTTGTTTTGTAGGGGTAGCCTCCTTTAACTTTAATTAACAAAAGTACGTAACACATTCATATACGTCAGCTTTTCCATATATGGGAAATTGAACTGCAAAAATAAAATACTAGGTATAAAATCAATGGCATATAACGGAACGACGCTTTTCTGGTGTCCGGCATCATGTCTCGATCGGTGAGAAAACACGACGTATCCGTCCCGACCTGCGATCTCGACACACACAAATCGATCTTGCCAGTAAAGCGTACTATCATAATATGCCCTCTATATATCGTATATTCTGCTTCAACGGATTTAATAAAAACAACGGCTGGCTGAGATGTAAAAACATTATTGACAATGATTTAACAAACTATGCCTGTTTCTTGTATCTGCACAATCGTGCTGTTTTCAACTGTAAGTGTTCCAAATTAAAGAATTGTAAACATTTTTGTTAGAAAATAATGCATACTTACATTTCTTTCAACATATATATAGGATATAAGAGAAAGCTTACCTTTCAAATTTGGCTTATGCTGATTGTTCAAACAACAGATGTGCGATTCATCTACCTTTGTTTGTTACGCCTCTATGCAGACAACTGGGCATATCTTATAAAAAAACACCTAACATTGCCTTTGTCCCTTTTTGATTGCAACGATGACTTCACATTAAAATCTAGAAACCGTTAATGATGAATTCATATGAACCCAAAATATCATTAAATGTTTTAATATACTACAAACATCAATAGACATATGCATGGTGTATATCTGGATAACTGAAAACAACGCTTGTTTATTCATCGACAGTCTGAAAAAGTGACAATATTAAGATTCACTGTAAAATATCTCGTTCCATCATGTTTCCTGAAAGTTTCCATTAATATCGATCCAGCTCAGTTGCGTCCATAGAAAACATGCTTGACCAAAATAAACATATTTGTCACCAGTGGGCTTTTGTTGTGATGATACGGATCGAAGAACCATAATCAGCTTTTCAAAACGCAATGAATGTAAAAAATACGCGCTATTTGGCGGCACAACAATATACAGATGCGGTATGATCCAGACGTATGACTGCTTTATGTGTCCGGCTCTGGTTATGTTAAAACTAGCATTGCCAGTCAATTCTTGCAACGGTGTCATTACAAAAACATTGTATGTCAGAATTTTAAGTAATTTGTATTTGTTAAAAACTTTATAATAATATATTTATTTTAATGTATAATCGCATGAGTTCTATCAGTTCACATCCCTAACATGTTTTATACCATGTCTATTCCCTGTTTACACCTTACACTCAACGCTACATGTCCGTAGACATCGTATAATGTTTGTTCCTTTGTTTAGGGGTTTTAATTCACTGTTTTCTCATGTCTGCTAAAGTTAAGAATAAAATATTTTTATATACAAAGATTTCCAAGCAATTTTGCAATTTATTGTTTTCTGTCATACATCCTTTTTTTCCAGAAAGTCTATAATTATGTTTAGATCTGTATTTTTTTTTAAATTACACTATTAGACTTTTGACTTTGATCCCAAGAAAACATGCTAATATGCATACAGTTCTCCACTTTTCTTCGAAAATCTGTTTTCATCTTGTCGATAAATAAGAATTAGTCATGTGCAGATGATGTTACGGAAATTAGGATTGGCAAACAAAATATATTGCTCTCCCTGGGGTGTAGTGTTTCACTTGTCGGATATCCATTCTACTGACATTTATGAGAACGGCAAAAATTTGAATACTGGCCTTCTCGTATTGTTATTGTAATCATTTAGATGTCAAATTTTTTAGTCTTACATCTTCCCGTCATTCTAAGGATAACCACAGATAGTATGTACAACTGTGTTTGTTCGCTTTGGGAAATGCTGTTGGTGTGTTCAAGTTAATAATCTGACATTGTTTATGACAAAAAATGTCACTGACTAGGATTATTATTTTCTGATAAAGTTTACATAAGGCAGTTGTATCGACAATAAGACATGAGTTTGTTAACTGTATCGTAGCTAGGCTTCATTTTGCTAGCTCTGGTCGCAGATAACACGTTTAAGTGTGCTTGCTTTATTTCATAAGCCCAATGACTTTATTTAACGTACCATGAATCTAAGGTTAATTTTCATTTAGCTAAAATTTATGTTCTTTTAATTTGTATACGAAACAACCCAGAAACAAGCTCAAATCGCAAATGAATATAATTTATACCAGCGCAAAATAAATGTTTGATTTTTGTTCAAGGACACGTGGGGCCAGGTATTCAAAAAATAAACTTCGTGCATTTTAAGGACAACCAAGAACGACAAATCGATATACTTGTGATGTTTCTATTTTGTTGCTTATGAAAAAAGTTTGCGTCCCAAGTCTTTCACTCCAAAAATGCTTTCATTTCCATTGCGCTTTCCAGATTCTTGGAAGTTTGATTTGAGATGTACATAAACTTGAACAACAAAAATCGCGGCGGAATATGAAATTCCTGGTTACATTTTCAAAGGCACGACTTTAAGGCAAGACATTGAAACGCAGATTTAAGCATTTTAAGGAATAAAAAAAATACTTTTGACAAAAGTTTTAGCTACTGTCAGGGCAAACAACAAGCATATGATATTAGCGAAAGCGAATAAATACTCAAAGTTAAGCTTTAGTGCTAGTCATCCGCCTGTGAATAGAAAAGTTATTAACCTGACATATTCATCCTGTCCCTACGGCTTTAAAACTAACAAATAAACGGCAAATACTATTTGCTGTCACGAAATCGTCAGGTCAAGTACAAGACAAAATACATTTGTCGACTTCTGAATTACTGCACAAGCAGTGTTAAACGCGCATGTTTCCCTGATTACGTTTAAACCTTAAGTATTGAAATGCTAAAATGTTAAGATGTTTAATGTTAAGGTCTAGAAGTCGAGGCAATGCAAACGATTTTGAGACCTGACAGGTTGTGTTCCTTTTGTAATAATCCAAACACTGACTATATGATAATAATTTATTTTTTTGCTTTTTTGAATGTCCGGTTAGCGCACTCCCTTCTCACAGGGGTTAGACTCCTGGCCTAGGCGCATGTGCGATTGGTTTGTGGTCACCAAGCCCGACAAGTGGTACTCCGGTTTCTCTCAAAACACAAAACCACACTATCGCGTAGCATCGTGCCAACGAAAAGGATTAATATAATGTTGCAATAACTTGTTTCACAATCGTTGTAAACTAAAGAAGTAAACAAGAAACTAATTGTTTGCTAATCGTGTTTATCCTATAATTGAATAACTCATTTAGGTCTACGAATGCTTTACCAACCCTTATGACTGATCGATATCATGGGGGCCAACACTATGTTCCACATGCAAAACGTTAGTAACATATAAAGAGTTTGGGACATATGACCGTTGGTAAAATAGCACACGTCTCGCGGAACCTTACAATGAGAGACATTGTGAAATTGGTGGGTACAATATTCATTTCAGCATCTGTTATTATCTAAAAAGCGATGTTGTTTCGGTTTATATTTTGCAATAATCTAATAACGCATTATTTTTATATATTTTTGAAACCTTATACAAAAGCCTATGCATTGTGGCATCTTGCATTTCTCGTTCGTAATTGTCATGCAGGTAACACTCCTTACATGGGTATAAGACGAATTTTTCACGTCGACCGTAATATGTTCACTTTACATATTTAACTGCTCAGATATATATACAACAGTACATCTTAAACAGCCTCATGTTGCATTTTTACAGAAATCTCATTGCAACTGAGTTTTAGGTGACGTATTGTTACGCAACAGGGTGTTGCTATGGTAACCGCATATTGAGATCAGTCAAAATACACCAATTGTGGTTGCTATGTATAGAAGAGTACAGACATGAACTTTGCATAGCATAACCGTTACACTTTAGGGGAGTTTAGGTGAAATTCATTTATTTGCCAGAAAACCTATATGGTTGGAGAAAATCACTCTTCTCTTTATCTTGACACGAATTCATTCATTTAAGAATAAAGTTATTTAAAGACTGAATAAGAAGCCGGAGATCGCAGGATAGGCCTGGAAAGGAGACATTTGAGGATTGATTTTTATTGTTTTTGCGTTCATGCAGTATGAAAGCACGGCTAGCGATTCTTGGAACATATGCAAAATCGCGACCGAGCGTTCATATTGCATGAACGCACATAAGATAAGAATCAATACTTATATTTACATGTTTCCTTTTTATCTGTTTTTGTTGCTCTAATAGTGTTTGAGAACAAGTCTTTGATTACAACAAAGGGGAGCAAAACGTGTAGATCGAATTTAAATGGTAAGAGCACTTGTCGCCCTACGTGTTTTTGTTTATTCTCCGCATAATAAATAGTCCATAAGTAATTTGCAGAAAAAATAGTCATTTTGTTTTCTTTTAATCATTTGATAGTTTCTGTAAATTATGTAAAGGTAATAATGTTTTTTGTTGTAATGTGTTCATTTTAATCAAGAGAAGTTTTGATACATTTTAACTCATGTTTTACATATAGAAGACTCATGTGAGTGGGCATAAAAATGTGGTCAGGGTGATTTAATCGATAACTTCCAGTTCAAGGTAACTACAACGTTATAATTTCAATTTTTGTTGTCTTTTAACTTTAGCAAAGATATTAAAGTGTTGTTATGTGGTATTCTTCTCGAATTGTCCATATTAAGCCGTTTGTTCGAACTCGCTAAAATTCATGACACTTTGACAGTCTCGTAATATCTCATGTATTTAATTGTAGACGAAGATATTGCCTCCTAATTCTATCGTAGAAAAATATTCATTGTCTAAATTCTATTACGGATCATATATTTGTCTTAGAAAGAAATCGCCGAACTCAGAATCATCAGCCATGGTTGTTTTGACAGTTGCTGCAGACGAACCATAGAAAAAACCGCGTCAATTTGTATTTGTTTTTATTATTTGTTCAATGCGTGTTCTTTTGTTATGAAATGCAAAATCAATCATTTTTCAAAGGATATTTCTAGAAAAAGTATTTCATATAAATTTTTCGTAAACATCAAAGGAAGCATGCAAACAAGCCGGCATTCAACAGAACATGTGCCCTTCTTTATTAAGCAATAGTAAGATCCCTACGCACGATGATTCACCAGCGCCCAACCAGAGCGTTGCTTTCATGCCAAACTCCGCGTACAAAGGTCACGAAAGGCGAACCGGTTCATGCAAAATGAACTCAATTTTTATTCTTCAGAAAATCAAGTACGGATGTAAATATTTCGGTTTGTTACCTCAATATGAATGTATACTGCATTTAGAATCATTATGCATATTTTGGACTCGGTAAGGCGACGATTCCTGAAATATGTTTTCGTTCAGAAGTTGATAACGGAATATTTCTGAGAATCTATCGAAAATTAGTGTGCTGATATGCATCATTTGTGTACAATTAGGTTATATGTTTAGTGTTGTTCCAATTGGTATCACTGGGTTAGTGGAGAAGTTTTGGGTTATAGGTACTGTTGATCCGAGAGGTTGATCTGAAATAAAAAATCAATGATACCCCTATTAGTATAAATCACTTCTAAGACATGATTTAATATGATGATTTAAACGTTAATGACGACCAATTTCGAGTTATGAAGCCATTTCAGCAGTGCGCAATAATACATGCAGATTAATGGTGCGTATACAATAAAACATATATTCTTATTTTTCCAAAAGCTTTTGATCAGACTTTTCCAAAAACGAGATAACACGTTATATCAAAACTGGTTTAAATTTATATGACCTAACTTCAGTTTCTATGTTTCGGAACAAAAAGCTTCACTAATTGAAACTCTGCAATAGAAGCCAGAAAATCTTCAACACCTCACTTGGGAAAAAGATTCTGATGGACGGTGAATACCATAAAACACTATTTGTATGTAATTAACATTTTGTTTCAGTAACCGAAGGCCTTATCAGGCGCGCCTGTAAATATCATTTTACACAGTGAATGGACTTTAATGGTCCGCACTCTCCACCCACGCAGTTTCTGTGGCAGCATAAATTGTCCTGTTAATCTTAATAGATACAATATCCATCCTTCCATCAAAACCGTTCTGTCTAGGCCGCGGAATGCCAAACGTCGGTTTCCAGAATTGATGAGCTATCCTATAATTTGCTACAATCTAGTCGTGGTTTTGATTTATCACCAGTTGACATCCCTTGCTTTTATTTAATACAGCAGGAAAGGGTTGCTTTGTAGACTCTTTATGTTAGAAATGTGGTCATAGTGTCTTGATTTAAAATAAGTTCAACGCACAATGCGAAAAAAATACAAAAGCAAAGTTAAGCTACACTGAGCTAAATTATTGCTTATAGTACGTCAATTAATGAGAGATTATTCACAAAGTTAGTCGCTATCTAAGTCCGCTTCGAATAAGGAAACTTTCTTTCGTTTCCATGGACAAAAGAATATAAATGTATGGTTACTATTTAATAAACCTTTTTGGATATTTTGATGCTGTTATTTTAGGAATATGCTTGCTTTATTCCACTAGCATAACCTAACATAGGTAAGGTAGGTGTTTAAGTAAGTAGGTATATATATTGTGTTTTTTTTCTTTTGATTTTTGTTATAAATCATTTATGTATACATACAGCACATACGTCTATAGATGATATTATTTTTGAGATTCTATTTTTATTTAGTATACCAACACTAATTTCCATAATGGCTTGTTCGCTTCCGACTGTTTTCTGAAAAGGTAAAAAAAGTTTTTTTACTGAACCCGTTTTAAATTTTTATGCTGTTTTGGAGCAATGAATAAACAATTACGTTCTAAATTAGACGTAACTGAATAAGTCTGTATAATAGACAAATAGTTTTTAACACGTAATCAATTTACTTCTACAACCGACATTCTTAACGTTATTACCTGTTTTAAATGTGTTTTATTAATGCTGATCGGCATGGACAATTTGCTTGGGTAATTCCGCATTTGTATGAACGCATTCCTTATTTATTTGTTGATTTAATATCTCGTTTTGGATTATAGGACGGACCTTTATATCCACACTTCAAAAGATAGCGCAGAAGCGGCTTCAAGACCATCATTTGAAAGAAAACATAACTTTCACTATATTTGATAGGAGCAAATCCCTCATTTATCAGCACAATTGTAGAGTTCCGTCAGGCAGTATCCTAGTTTTCAAGTGTTATTCGCTTTCATATAACTAGTAGTTTCCTTTGAAAAACTTACGGCGTGTCAAAATGAAACATGGCAAACACCAGAACAATCTGGAGAAAAAAAAAGAATTTGCTTTTAACTCTTTTTCCTTCAAACACCTGAAGTGCTTTTGATGACACACGCACAATAGTAACAAATGGGCAATTACTTGGGAAACCTTAGGTTCATGAATAAGACATTGATCATAACTGCATTAGATCTGAGACCAGTGCTTTAAAGTGTGATTTCTGGGTCTTTTGGAACGAAATATATAAATGTCTGCTCGTTCATTGTTTTATACGTTGCGGTGTTCAACAAGTTTAAAGTATTTGATTTAGAGAACTGCAAATTTAAAACGTGTGTGAACGCGATTATTGAATACTTCCTGAAGTAACTTCTTTAATAATGTAACATAGTTTGTTCACTATGAAATAAAATAGATATGAATCACTTCAAAACAATGAATTTCTTAAGGCGCTTATTTGGCACGACGGTTATGAAGGAGAGGGTGAATTATAAATATGATAATCCCGTAGTAAACAGAAAAGGTCGGAGCGAACTATAAATATACCCCATCATGTGGGATATAAATCCCTCTGCAAAGACAATTTCCAGAGCATGGTATGTATTACATCGTTGTTTTCAAACATTTGTTTTATATTGTATAATGGGAAAAGTGCATAAAAACGTTTAATTGAAATTTAAATGGATTCAGTCAATCCTCCTTACAAAAATAGGTTGACTGCTAGAAATTCAATAGGTACCATCGTCTACAGATGTAAAGTGGGGTTTATAACCATAACAAGGATATTTTCGGATATTCGTTCACATTGACGTTTGTAAGGTTAAATGTAAGTTAGCGAATACAAGTACAAGACATTTACTTCTACAAACAATACAATCGAAAGGTTTTAACTACTTTTTAAAAACACTTATTGAAACGGATTCAGCAAATTGATATTGGCATCCAAGTGATCAGGACACTTTTTGCGGCAATGAACATGTCTCTTTCTATGTCATCTTTCTGTAATTAAAAAAAAGTTAAATCTTGTTTCAGTGTTTTAAATGTTACCTTCGTTTATAATGTGTGGACAGCAGTTTATGAATTCAAATTACATTTTTCAATGTCTAATTATATTTTTCTATGCATCGATGTCCTTGGAATTCTCGACTCTCAGTCCTGCTTTGGTGTACTCAGCAAATTACATGTTCCGTTCCTGTATTAATTGCCATTCAATTATTGTATTCAATGCTAAATTTGTCTGACCTTTTCCTTTATGGCGTTAATAACATCACTCCCCAATGAATTCATTTCCTCTCACCTTTACGTTACGTGTACTACGAAACTTCCGCTACTGCACCTTTTTCAAAATATTAATTATTCGAATTATAACACG
The DNA here is from genome assembly GCF_026914265.1 of Mya arenaria. NCBI lineage: Eukaryota > Metazoa > Mollusca > Bivalvia > Myida > Myidae > Mya > Mya arenaria. The sequence continues at coordinate 66,658,434 of NC_069132.1, read as the reverse complement.
CTGTTATCAGACATTCTGTATTTAGATTATACCAATTTATTTTGTACTAATGTTCTTGATTCCATGACAATATCCTCACGCCCATCGTTATGAAGTGTCGCCATTAAAGTTTATTACAGTGAGAGCTAATTAAGTTATCCGTTTCACAATTTCCTGATTTCATATTTCTGGTGATAAGTGTGGTGTTATATTAAAGGGTTTTATAAATGAAAAAGATATATGAAAAGAATAAACCGAAACAATATTGGAAACATATTTTCGGTCTTGGAAAATCAAGAAATAGCCGTTCGATTTCAGTTGAACAAAGAGCAAACATTCAAGCAGCAATAACTTTATCACTGATGTGGGTTTTTTATTTTACTATTATAAAATTCTTCAAATGATACAAACATTATATGAGGTCACCGTGTATCATTATTCAAAATATCACCAGTGTCATCATTTAATGACTATCTTATTTGTAGTTAATAATATGTTGCTGTTAGTGCATCGTTTGTATTTGTATGGCTTATCTTATTTTATCTGTTTTTGTTCCTCATGTTTTTTTCCTCTCCCGTGGGGAACCAAGGTACTCTTCATGAAAAAATTATCATAAATTCAACTTCTTTTACAATCTTTGACTGATAATGTTTCTGCACTTATTCTCCAAACATTTAAGCCAAAGGGTTTTGTATTTGAAAATTTCTATTGCAAAGGCATTTACGAGGCGGAAAGAATTTCTGGAGAATTTTGACATGTTTTGTGTAAATATACATGTATATACGTTTTAACTTATGCATTAAATGAAAATATGACTATTGAATATACTTTCTGTATGCTATTAATATGATACATAAATGTTTCTACATTGAATACATATATTTAACATCATAATAGCTATGCTATGTTATTTGTTATTTGGCAGAAGGATTAGAACTACACAAAATACATATGCTAGGTTGTTTCGTCTTAGAGTGTACACTATTTGCTGTTTTTATGTTTTAAGGTCTTAGGATCGGATTCCCTGTTTCATTTAACACACAATTCAGAAGCCAAATTTCGCTTCAAGCGCAGTATGGTCCACACCAGAAAACTGAGAAAAAACATGATATATGCATGGGATACAAAAATCACAACCATTTGTAAATATATCAGTTATAACTAGAAACAAATACGCCCAGTTCAGTAAATTATTAGCATTTTTTGCGTATGGTTTACTCTGTTTGGCAAGCAAGGGTCATTTGTTCAATGGTAAACGACCTTTCAAATTTTAGCTGTTTTTCCGTATAGTTATGAATCGACAAGATCATACATCTTTTCTGACTTTTAAAGTAAACAACTGTAAAGCGGCAATTATAACATAGACAGAAACATGTATCATACGTGATTGAAATGTAAGGACATACTTTTTGTTAAAAGAATAAATGATATCAGTGTTGCACTTAGTATAATTTTAGTGTTCTTATGTCCATCTTTAAAGTACAAGCAGAATTATATTTATATTTGGACCTGATTATTTTGCAGAAATTTGCTCTAATTCCTGATTTTCTTTTATGCGGAAACTCTTAACCATTTATTACGAAAGCATCTTAACCATGCAGTGCTACCAATCGAATTTAGATATATAAAATTGAGGCATGTTGCCTTACGGCAATAAAATGAAAGCACAAACAATTCGTTTCCGTTGGGAATATTTTCTAGAAAATATTAATTGACAAGGCAGATGTTTGTAACGTTAATTAAAACTGTAGTAACATCCATGCATAATTTTCTAGAATTCAATCCTATTCATTGACATTCAATGAAAACTTGTGTCAGACATATGTCAGTAGGCATTAACTGAAACCGTTTCAGATAGCTAGAGTGACCGTTGGGTAACAATGCATTAATAGTTTTCCAATACATTTAATTCAGTAAATGAGCAGTCAGCCGATATTGGTTTCAATCAGATGAAGCGGTAAATATAATTATTAGCATGCTTATTTAGTTAGTAGTATACACAATACAATGCGTAATTATGTTTTTTTTATTTCATTCCATTACTTTCCAAACATGAATAATTTAATACTTGACTTAAGAAAAACAATATAAAATGATCACATATATAGATATACAGACGGAATACTTTAATCTGGTTTGTTATTGCACATACTATAAAAGCGCAACTCGTATAAATTGTACAGGACAATATATTTGCGTAAGCAGTTTCTTTTAAAAGTTAATATTTCAGGTAAACAATACATTCAAATTTTCCATAGATGAAACATTACGCTTAATCGGCAGTCACACTAGTTTACAAGGGTATTGTTGGCAAAAGATTAAACTTTAGCCAAAATAGATTTAGCACCAAATAGTTTCGCGCTGCATTACGGAAATAAACATCTTTTTTGCGTTCGACAGAGAGGTTGAATGTACAAATGTCTATTGCTAACCATTAATAAAACTGTCTGTATTTGTTGTTGCTTTTCCGCTATAATAAAGCTTCGTATGGAAATTCACTTTTAATGACAGCACGCTGCCTCGGGGGTGACCATGTAAAAGTACCTTGACACTTTCATGTTTCGCAAATCATTTTCCTCAGAAGACATCGAAGCCTATACACAACAATAACATGCTTTCAAGAGCCGTATTTTGTTTGAAAATATACTCCTATTACAATAATAGAAACGTAATAAAGTAACAGAAAAGAGATCTAATAGACATTACTGTAGTATTGGTGTTGTTGCTTTTCTGTACTAATTTGCACATTTGTTGCATGCATTATTTTTCTTTGCATTGAAAAGCACAAATTGATTCAAAATAATGCCGTGTTAATCCACATATTCATATCCAGACATAAATTTGCCAAATACAACATTATTGTAAAAAAGCAATGCTTTGATAATGAAATTCCATGCTTTTATATACTTAACTTGAATCATTTCAGGTTGTTTATACTACAGCTACATTACCTATGCCCACAATCGAAAGGGCTTGTCAGCTTTCGACTGTTTCCTGATTTTTTTTACTTTTGACTGACTATTTATGATGTTTTTAAGAAATGATTTCACCAGCAAGTACTAGAGTATGTGTAGCTGAATAAGCCATTATAATAGAAAAGATGTTCTTCTTTAAAATTTGTCATTTTACCATGTAATACATTTGCTTCTTCAACCGGCATGAAAACGCTATTACCTGATTTGAATTTGTCTAATTAATGTTGTACGGCACTTTTCAGTGTTTAATGGACAAATTGAAAGGGTTAACTACGCAATTGTACGAACTCATTTAGTACTTTCTTATTTCTATATTTACACATCTAAGACTAGCGAAGAAGTCGCTAAAAGACCATCATTCGAAAGAATCCATTTCATTGCCGTCATTTATACAAACACAATTATACAGTTCTGTCAGACAGTTTTCCAATTTCTTATCAGATTTGCTTCCACTCATACTAGCAATTTTCTGTTGAAAAACCTATGGATTGTCCACATGAAACATGGCAAACACTAGATTTTTTTACGAATTTGCATTAAGTTTGATTTCAGCATAACACTAGTATTGCTGTTCACGACATAGACAATTTTTAAACAAATGGGAAATTATTTGAGAAACCTAAGATTCATGTATAAGATATAGGTGATAATTGGATTAGATATGAGTCATTGAGTAGCGATTAATCAATCATGCAAACCAAAAATTACCGTTTTAAATCTGAGTAAATACTGGCTGTTCTGGAAGGTAATATACGTATGTCACACTGACAGTACCGTTTTGACCGGTTGACATTATTACTGTCACATAGCACGCGCGTCTAAAAAATAGGCATGTGGGGTTTCCCAATTCTGATGTGGTAAGCGCTTATTAAAATGTGTTGTTAATCTGGTACCTTCCAGTGTTTGCAATATTTCCAAACGACATTTGCAGAATAATGTCACCTAGTGTAAACAAACAATAATTACAGAATAAATTGATTAAACTTGAACGTTGTGTTATGGTAAAAATCTTATATTATTATGTATATAAATGTAACTGTGTTCGCCTCGGGTAACAGTATTTCCCTCATGTTGACAATATGTACTGTCACACTGGAAGCCATGCAATATTTATATATTGTCAACAGGTGGTTAATACTGTTTGCCGAGGCGAATGTTGACAATATGTTCTGTCAAACTGGAAGCCATGCAATATTTATTTTATTATACCGAACACAGTTACATTTATATACATAAATAAAGATGTATCACCATTACACAACTATCAAGTCTAATCAATCTATTCTGTAATTGTTGTTTGTTTTCATTAGTTGTCATTTTGCTGCAAATGTCGTTAAGAAATAATGCTAACACCGGAAGCTACCAGATTTGCAACACATTTTAATAATCGCTTACCAGACTTGGGAAACCAATTAATGCCTATTTTAGACGCGCGTGCTATGTGACAGTAATACATAAAAATGTTTGATTGAAATTTCAAGGAATTCAACCAATCCTCATCCCAAAAAAGGTCGACTGCTGCGAATTTATTGTTTGTTTTTAGAAACCAAAACCCACTGTTATGGTGCAATACGATGGGTGTTGTTGACAAGTATATTTTTGTCCGAAATGCACATAAAGAAAGTGAAAAGTGTAGGGTTGGCTTCCCATGAATTTACCATCGGCTGCAGATTTAAAGTACGGTTTTTATAATAGCTTAGTAACATTCAGATAAGCGGACTGAATGACGTTGAAGGATTAAAAACGTTTTGAAGGATACCTGTTAGTTAGCTAATTAAAACACAACATTTATACAGCCAATACAATCAACGAAGGTTTAACTACATTATGGACATTCAAATTGAATCGGATTCAGCATATTACTATTGGCTCCGAAGATATTAAGGCATTTCTTTGCAAAATTCGGCGACATGTCTCTAAATATATCAGATTTCCATACTTAATAAAAAATAAGTGAATTTTTGTTACGTTGTTTTATGCATAACCTTTGCTAATAAGGTGTTGACAGCAGTTTTTAAAACCCAGATACATGTTTCAATGTCTAAAGATATTAATGTCGGGCATTGATATCCTTGGAATTTTCGGCTATAAATTTTACTTTGGTGGATGGGGAAATTCCATGTTCCGTTCCTGTATTTATCACCAATCAATGCTAAACTTGTTTGACCTTTTCTCTTGTTGCTTTAAGAAGATCACTTCACATTGAACTTCATTCATCTTAACGTTGATTGTAATTGTAAATTTCCGCTACTGGGCATCTTTCAAACGTGGTTATTATAATTGGAATAAAAACACGCAGCTGTTAGTCAAAATATTTTAAGATCATGCAAAATTCATTTTTATTCGAAACTTAAATATTCATTACCAATATGCTCATGTACATTTTATTTAAAACAGAATTAATTAAGGTTTGCGATGTACATTTTGATGAGTTCGGATGACTGATAACCAAATATAAGTCTGGTATCATTTGAAAAGGTGTTATAAATGGAAACGGATAATTAAAACATATTTCGAAATCATTATTAAAACTAAGCCTTTTCCTTTGAAAAATCGGCAAATAGCCTATTTCATGTTCGATTTCTGGTCATTTGAAATACAGAATAAAAGTATTAACTGCACTAACTGCAATAACTTTATTATGGCATTGTGTTCGGACTGTTATGTTACTTACTCAATGAACTCAGTATGCACAACTCTTTATATGCTATAGGAATTATATGAGATCATCTTGTATTAGAATTTGACCAATTTACCAATTGCTCAATAATACAACAAGCTGTTTTGTTTTCCTAACCTTTAATACAATACTAGTTGATGAAATTCAATATTGCCATTGGTGTAATATTTGTATAGATTTTGTCCTAATCTAAGAGTTTCATGTTCCTTGCGTTTCACTATCTTCCATGGGAAAAAGGGTTTTAGCTTTGTCTATGAACTCTTCAGGACTAATTGACAGATATTCCAGTTTATTTATCAACCTTTGCCGGAGAACGTTCCTGCTCTGAGTACCAACTTTGAGTAATCTGTAGTTTTCTTCTTTCAAAAGCTAATGGCTATGAGCATTTCTTTATCTGATTCTGTTCAACAACAACGAATGCCCTTTTTTGGAATAATGTATACAACATAAATTACACCTTTTTTCTACATGCAAGCATTGGTGTCGTTGGCGAGGAGGATCGAAAAATCGAGTGTCGATTTGCCATTTATTTTTATATAAATGTTGTTATTTTAGACATTAATGCTGCATGTTTTTGTTAAAAATGTGTTCTTTTATTGTCCACACATTAAGTTAACTTGTATATTAATGATTTCGTGTTGCTTAGAAATATTTTAACAATGTAGTACTAGTATTTAAAATCTCTTCACAAGGCCGCTTTCACTTAGATTGGACAATATTTGCTGCTTGTTAACTGGTGCGAGCTTCGGGTTCCCTGATTAATTTTACCCTTAAAGCTGAAGCCAATTTTCGCTTCAAGCGCATCATGGTGCACATCAGTCAACTGAAATTACACGCATTTGGGAATGGTTATAGTGATATTGCATGAGATAAAGAAATCAGTATAATTTTTAAATCGATCATTAATAGTAACCATATACTTAAAAATATGTAGCACCATTGGATGCAGACATTCTATTTTCAGACACAGGAATTAAATCATAGTTCCTTATCACGCAACATTGACTACCAGTCATATTTCTGCTCGCCGCGATTCAACTTAAGTTGAAACATACTAAGAAAAAGAACTTGGAAACTCGTTTACATCCTCCTTGTTGTTTTTTTGGCTACCAATAAAAACGTAAATGGACAACCATTTTTGACAAAAGTTATATAATGTCACTATTGTTTTGTTAAAAGTTTTGATTATTTTATCATTGACTTCAAATTGATAGCATGTGGATAATGTTATGTGAACCAGATTAATGTGCAATTCTGTGGTAATATTTTCTAGGAAATATAAAATGACTTGGCAGGTGTTTATTTCAAACGTACATTATTGCAGTCGCGACATTCATGAATATGAAACTGCAATTCAATCCTATTTATTGACAGTCACGGAAAACAAATAATCACATATGTGACGTAATGCGTCTGACATGTGTCAGTATGGATAAACAGACACCGTTTTAGATACATAGAGTGACTTTTGGATAATACTGTGATTAAACATTGTCATGAAGTCGTAAACTTAAGTTATTGGTCAGCATTTGATAGTCTGCAATGATAAGGCAGAATTTCCCAAGTTTTCCATTACAATTATTCCAAACAATGACAGACGTTTTTGATTAAAATCAGGTGAATGGGTAGATATAAACATGGGCTGGCTCAGTAAGTCTGTAGGTTACATATTAATATAATGTTGATAAAATTAAAGAGTGCTATAAAGAGTGCAATATTTATGTAGTATATTATCATACAAAATGGATGGTTATTTTTTGTAAGTAAATAATAATAATCTTCAACAATTATTTAAAGCGGTAAAGTCACATAAATTATCAGTACTTAGATGATGATGAAAGTTTATTGCATTCTTTTGATTAATGTTAATTTACATCCGATTTTTTTTTTTTTTTTTTTTTTGGGGGGGGGGAGGTTTTTTTGTTGATCAATTTTAAATGAGTACGATTTTGTTAAAGTCATGCATATTACACATGCGCAGTTAGATCAAATCAAGCTCCCGAGGAGGTTTCCTTTAGGTCTCCATTAATATATTTAGAATTTCGCATCGATCGAGCTCAGTTGCGGCCATAGATATTGCTTGACCAGACAATACTGTCATCAGTAGGCCATTGTTGTGATTACATAGATACAATATAACAGTCGGCTTTTCAATGCGCAATTACATAACAAATACGCAAAAATTGCAGATGCAGGATGAGTCAGGCGTATGACTGTGATATGGATCCGGCTCTAGTCATGTTTAAAAGAACATTTCCATCCAGTTTTGCACTATTGTTATTGCTGATATTATTTTTATACAAATCGATAACCTTCAATAAGACATGCAGAACAATTTGTAAGCATAAGACACATGACCATCAGTAACTGTTAGCAATATTTTCTTAACAGGTTCAAATATATTTACCATGTTTTGTCATATTTAGTAAGATTTATTTGATATAAAGAGTTTTTAATGATATTTTAAAAACTGCTTATAAATAAATCTTTCAACAACATGTGGAGGATATTTTATCTTTGTGTTAACATCAAAAAAGATTAATGGCGAAGGGTCTTTTGGAGCATGTATAGCAGCAGACGCTATGCAAGAATATTTATTATACATGTTTTTGGTTTATCGGTCAATTTTAGTTTTAAAAGCTTATATGTCCTAACCTTTTAATGAACAGCTAAACTATAAAGTATGTTTTTATATTTTTCTCTTATAAATGAGTTACTTAAGATATCAAAATAAAAAAAGGCAATAAACCAAACAAAACAAAATTATCGGCAATAAAATAATAAAATCACTTTCGACAGCCTACCAAACTTATGACCGGTCATTTAGTAAAACCTTTGATCTATATAGGTATTCATTTAATTATAAAAATATAAATCCTTGCTATCATGATAGATGTAATCTTAGGGACCTTCTTGTAAGAACCGTTTACCGTTTCATTGTTTTCGTTTGATTTTATGCATTGGGTAATTGACAGACATCACAGTGTCGTTTGCCGTATTCAACTGTATTTAGATGCTTCGATTGTATGTCTTGACGATTGACAGCGTTTACAGTGTGTTATATCCTTTTATTTTTTTGACATTGTAGCTTGTTGATACCAAAAGTAAAGACAAACTAGTTTTGTCTCTATCTACGCTAATGTGTGCATGTGTATAATGTACGAAGGATGTTCGTCACGAATCATTTGCTTATATGTTTATGACCAATGCAATTAAAATTGTACCCTGACGTTTGGCAAATTTAAATACAATCGTAATACGTTGGTAAACGGATAAATGTCGATGCGTAAGTGTACCTAGTTTGTAAAACGAAAATGGCGGTGACGCCTTCAACGTTGGTGTCTGTCTGAAATTACTATTTATTGTTAGAAAGGATGACGTTACCCCAACATTGTGACTGAGCTCGCTTTTCATTTGACAAACGATGTAACACATATAACAAACTGCTGTTGATTGTATAACGTATAATGGTTTTGTAAACTGAAATACACAAACGGGTACCGAGGTACCAGTAAGAAATTGATGATAGGGGGTATCAAGTCCCACATGTCTACTCATTCAGGCCCTGACGCGAAATAAATATGAGATGTGGACTTACATTGAGAAAATGTTAATATGCTTACTTTGCGTCGATATTCAAATAAATCAAGACATTGTCTGTTATTTTTAAATAATGGTTAAAATATCTGGATTTTAACTTTGATCTTAAAAAACCTGCTAATACGCATACATGTTTCTGCCTCTTTCAATATCTTACTTGTAGATAAATAATAATAAGTCATGTTAAGATGATGTTACGGAAATTAGGATTGATAAACAAAGTATATTGCTTTCCCTGGGATTTACTATTTTACTGGTTGGATAAAACTGACCGTTCCAAGGCGGAACATAAAATTCCTTGATAAACATACCTATTGTTTTATATATAGTTTGTATGCACTGTGCTGTTTGTGGAGTTTTGTGCTGTTCTTCCATGTTTCTTGTTTGCATTTTTTTGTTTTTGTGTTCTATGTCTTTGGCGTTTACCCAATGCCATTAAACCGGGTTCATGTTTAAAAGTTTTCTACTAAGCTTGTTTCCGTAGTTTTTAGACTATCTGCGCATGCGCGTAGGTAGTCTTAAGACCGCAAACGCCAAAGAACTACTTCTTTTCATGTCGTTTTAACCCATTTTTTGTCTTAATGCGCTCTATGTTTAGCAGAATGACGTCGAAACCATAAAAACAGATTAGTTGTATTGCGTTCCGAGTATAGGTTCATGCCGTTTCGGCTATTTCTATTACAGTATTTCTGTATCCCGGCGTTTTATATTTAGCAGAATATAACTATTTTTAGATCGCTATATTTATCAGATTAATGTGGGTCAAAATAAAGGAGGCTCTTGTAGGAAGATAGCATAATGATATTCATTCTGAGTTTAGCCCAAGATGTTCCAGAAATTATTAACGACCGCAAGTGTCCAATCGCCTGCAGGGTTTGTTATTATAACCTGACGTGATCTTGAAGCACGCTTATTTTTAATGGTGTAGATTTGATATTACTTTTATGAGATAAGAAACAAAAATATTGTCTGAATGTCAAAATAGTTGTATCTCAGGTTTCGTTATACTATGAATGGCCTGACATATAATTACAAAATACTATTTGTTCCATGATTTTTAGGCGTTTATATTCTAATTAAACGTTTTCATTTTTTGCATAAAAGCTTTGTTCCGATGTATTCTTGGCATAGTTTTAGACATTAGGCTTTCAATTATATTAGCACACAAGCCGACCCTGATATGACAGTGAATTATGCATACAATTGGTGAAGCAAAGTAGTTCGGATTAAACATTTAAAACATCCAAAGAGTGCTTAGTAATTATAACACCACTTGTACTATTTCTTCACAGATACTTACTTTCAATAAAACTTGAAGGCACAATCATATTCTCATTCTTAGAACAGTCAATTTCCGATAACTACCATCTGATAAGTTATGCATTTTGAAAGGAATTATTGCTAAAGTTGTTCGTAAATCAAAAATCATCATTTTCCTTAAACAATTAAAAAGTGTATGTTCATTACACTTGCCTAACGTATGATATCTAATCAAAGCACCGAAAAACCTTTAGAAGCGATTGAAAGGGGCATGTATTATAACTTAAAATACATGGAAATGGGAGAAACGTCAACTGAAGTGATAAGCTGTGCATTTTGAATGGAATAATTGTTCAAGTTGTTTGAAAAACAAAAGGATTTTCCTTAAACAAAACGTGTTTGTTCATAAATGGAAATTATATATATCATGTATTTTACTTTTTCTGTCGTATGATATCTAATCAAAGCAACCCCTAAAAAAAACCTAGAAACGTTTGAAAGGGGCGTGCATTGTTCAATACATGGGGACGGGGGGATTTCGACGTTTGAAGTGACTTTTGCATAAACAAAATGACACAAGACGCAATAAAATAGATATGGATGTATTTTTTTATGTTGGCACAAACGCTCTTGACACTCTTGACCTTTTACTTTTATCTATGTGCCCTTCACCCATTCCCATTGCTCAAATAAAATTTGCAACTCTCACATATTTGCCCGCAGATAGTCTTTCAGCGCATTCGCGCTTTGATTCACAGAAGTATCCATTCTACTGACATTTATGAGAATAGCAAAGATTTGAATGTTTGCATTCTCGTTTTATGTTTTTAGTTGGTGTGTTTAAGTCAATAACCTGGCATTGTTTATGAAAACAGTTAAGCAATATATATGTTTTGTTGACATTATTCACAGCCAAATTTGACATAAAAAGACAACAAGACACACAATGATATTTTGACTTTACTATTGTAACTTGTCTCCCTTTGTGAAATCTGATCCCCTCTAACACGATTAGGAGTAAAGATATTTTTTTTATTTTGCCGAATGACTAACTTTTACTTGAGTTAAGAATTCAAAGTGCAGTTTGTCTTGATTTTGCTAAAATGTATGTGCTTTTAAATCTTAAAAACGCAAATGAATTTTATTGATACCAACGCAAAATACTTTTTCTAGTATGCTCTTGTTATAAAGATATTGGGACCAGGTGTTCAAAAACTAACCATTTAGATTAGTAAAATATAAATGACTTTGTGCATTATAAGACAACCAAGAACGATAGATCGAATATAGTTGCTACATTGTTCTGTTGCTGTCTTTTTAAACATACTTGTCCCATATCTCTCCAGAAACATGCTCATGTCCACTCCGCTTTCCAGATTCTAGGGAATTAGATTGAAGATGTATATGGGTACACAGGTACCAGTGGATAATTGCTGTTCGGGCGTCCGGAACCAAAATGTCTACCCGTCCATGACCTAGAGGCAAAATCAATATAAAATGTGGACATAAATTGCGAAAATGGAAATTTCTGACTTTGCATCAATATTCAAATACTTCAATGTAATATATTGTCTGATATTTCAAAAATAGATACAATGTCTGGATTTTAACCTTGATGATATGAAAACATACTAATATACATATATTTCTCCGCTTTTCTAAGAAAATCAGTTTCCAACTTGTCGATAAATAAGAATTAGTCAGATGATTTTACGGAAATAAGGATTGGGACCAGATGTTCAAAAACTAACCATTTAAATTAGCAAAATCTTCGTGCATTATGCGGACAACCAAGACCGACAACCCGAATGTAGTTGTTATGTCTCTCTGTTGCTGTGTTTTAAGACTTCCGTGTCCCATATCTATTACTCCAGAAACATGCTCATTTCCATTCCGCTTTTGAGCTTATAGGGAATTAGATTTAAGATGTACATACAGTTGAATTATAAATAACCCGGCGGAATATGAAAGCCTTAAAGCGTATGAATACTCAAAGTTAAGCTTCCGTGCTAGTCAACTGCCATGTGAATAGAAAAGTCATTAATCTGACACATGCATCCTGTCCCTACGGTTTGAACAATAACTACAAAACGGCAAACCCTATTTGCTGTCACGAACTCGTCAGGTCAAGTATAAGACAAAATATTTTTGGTCGACATCTAAACCAATGCACAAACATAATCTGTGTTGAAACCGCATGCTTCACTCAGTACGTGAAATAAATGAAGTCTTCGGTTCGAAATGCAAAATGTATAATATATTTTATGTTTTGGTCTAGAAGTCGACACAATGCAAACAATTTTGAGAATTGCAAAATTGCGTTCCTTTCGCAAGAAAACAATTAAGGACTGTATGATGATAGTGTGATTTTTCTAATCGTATTAACCCTAAATTTGAATAACTCATTTGATATACGAATGCTTTAACAGCCGTTTTGACCGATCTTATTGGTGCCAACGCAATGGGCTACATGCCAAATGATGTTGACATATAAAGAGTGTGGGACCCGTGGATCAAATAGGAGCAATTGTGAAGGGTGTGAAAGCTGTGAGTAAATAATAATTTTGGCATGTTTTAATATCTTAGAAAAAATCTTACATAACGATGTTAATTTTGGCGTTCGGTATAAATTTTGCAATATTATGATAACTTATCAATTATATATATATATTTGAACTCTAATAGAAAAGCCTACGCATAACTGCATCTTGCAGTTCTTGTCCGTAATTGTCATGCAGGTACTAATCCTTACATGGGTGTAAGACAAACTTAACACGTCGACTGTAAAATGTTCACACTACATGTTCAACCTTTCAAATATATATACAAACGTTCAGAAAAAAATACAACTTTTTTGTCTTTTTCATTTACAGCCTCCTGTTGCATTCGACAGGAATTTAGTTGTAGGTGACAAATTGTTACGTTATAATGTGTTGCTATGGTAACTGCATATTGAGAAAAGACAAAAAACACCTATCATAAACATAACACTTAGGACGAGGTTCGTTCACCAGAAAACCTATATGGCTGGTGAAAACACCCTTCTCATTATCTTGGTACATTTTAGAATAAAGTAATTTACGGACAGAATGCGAAGCCGGAGGTAATTACTCCCAGGATACCCTTGGAAAGCCTTGCGGTTTGTTACCTATTTGTTGCATATATACTTCGTTTAGAACCATTATACATATTTTTGACACAGTAAAGCGACGTATTATAAAATATTTACTCGTCAGGTAAATGATGAACTTTCTCAACGTGAACAGGATCCTTCACAGGTAGTAAAATATAAGATGCAGAAAGACTGAACAATCTGATATACTTATATGCTTCGGACTGAAAAAATGCTGTGCTATAATTCACTCCGATTAACTTTATGTATTAATGTGTTTTCGGTGGAAGTTCCTAAGATATGTTCAAACACTGTTACTGCATCTATAACTAGACAGAAAGCAAAATAAACACACAGAAAAATTAATCAAGTTTTCTTGCCTGAAAGAGCATTGATTAAGTCAGTTCCTCAGAATCTGACTAACTTATGACAACTTAAATGGAACAAAGGCGTGTTATTATCGGCAAGCGGTACTTTTATTCAGGATGCATCATAAATATAATATAGCGAAGGTTGTTTTGGACATGTTCTATTTTTGACGATAAATCCGATGTCGTCGATGCTATTTGGTTAGAGAGGCGTTATAACATACAAAACAACATTAACATTTCCAAGACTGAAAGTACACTTAGTGGGTGACATTTAACATAATAGTGCATTTCCTTATTGTGTATGTTTTATGCTTATATGTAATTACAAACTATCGTGTTGCCTTTCTCACATTTAATACGGTGTAGTATTTATTTTCATAGTTTCCTTTTTCAACCACGATGTTGAAGTGGAAATATAAATGACATTTGTATGAGTATTAATATAGAAAAAGCAGCTATTTTTTTTACCTCAGATATTACCAACATCTGCAATGTAGTAAAACAGCGAAGAAGAAACTATTTTCGAAACAATCCCTATTTTGATGTAGACCAGGGGCAAATTATATAAAAGTGGTTAACTTATTCGCATGTTATATTTTAAATAGTTTGCACATTCACACAATTTAATTGGTCAAAAGTAATTAATGAAGAGAAGTTGACCATTCAATTATCATATCAACTACCTTTTACCAAACCAAAAAAACAAACAAACCGGTTTAATACAAATGTCTGTAGATGTTAAAATATGTCTTGTAAACTAAACTATGGCTTATGTTTGTAAATACTGCCTGGGTCTTTATATTGTAGTCAATATTTTATTATGTGTCACGGGTGAACCTCTTAGTAAATTTTATGCTTGCTTATTCAATGATTAAAATTGAGGCGATAATTGAACTGTGTTTCTATTATTTTAATGGACTCTTTAAAAAATACACGCACTATGTCAAAATGTTTTGAGGTCACACGTCGATTCGAGTTAACAACTTATTCTTAAAATGTATTCCATTAAAGCCGGCGGATCCATGAAGCGTTATTACTCTCTTGAGTAAATGTAAGTACAACGTCTGCATGTTTGTTAATTAGTTTGATTTTTTAACTTTGAATCTAATTCATAACGAATTCCATATTGGTGGAGAAAACCCCACATTTAAAATTGTTCATGATAAAAGAACAAAACAGGTAAATGGAACTTTATTGTGTGCCTTTTTGAATAAATATACTTATTCAGGTTGTCTGATTTTTAAATAAAACAAGTCGGGATATTGTCAATGGCTTGTTATAGCCTTGTCATTGCCTTGTTATGGCCTTGTTACAGTGTTATTGTTGTTATCGTCGTCAACGTCCTCATGCAAAAACATACTAGGAACACATGTTGCAAAACACAAGACGCACATGTACGTCAAGGCCAAAATCGCTCGATGTTAAAATTAAATAGGATTGTCCCTTGTTTGAATAAAAAACAGGAGAGAAGCGTTTGCGTTCTCTCCACGGCTTTCTTGTTGCATTTTTATAACTCGCATAATATCTGTTTAAGTGCAGTTTTTTTAATCTTAACAATCTTAAAGGTACGGAATAAAGAATAGACACAAACTATCAGCCATCAGGTCATCCATCAAATTGATCTTTATTTATGGTAAAGACACACTGTAAAATGTTACTGACGATTGCCAAAATATTATTTACCCAAATTATGGACTACTTCTTCTGAACTTCCACAAAATATGATCAATCTAGTTGAACTCATATGCAAGCATCATATAAGATTCGAAATGAAACACAGAACGGGACAGAACAGAAGTTTATTTCGACTTATGCAACAATTCTCGCTTAACGAGTAGTTATTATATACTACCGTAAAGAAAAGGAAAAAAAAATCTCATGCAAGCATGTGATCATCGTAAGAAGGAAGTCAATATTATGACAATAAAAAAATTAATATGGAATAGGGAGACTGTTCATCTTTATGAATATTATAAATAATAAATAAGCTGTTTATGGAAATGCGGTTGGTAAATGGTAATAAAATGGTTAAATAACTAAAACGTAAACAATTTAATTATACTGTAGAATAATACTGTAGTGGTAGGAGGGTGAGAATGGTCTAGTGGTAGGAGAGTGAAAGTGGTCTATTGGTAGAAGGATGAGAGTAGTCTATTGGTATAAGGGTGAGAGTGGTCTAGTGGTAGGCGGGTGAGAGTGGTCTATTGGTATGAGGGTGAGAGTGGTCTATCGGTAGACGGGTGAGAATGGTCTAGTCGTAGGAGGGTGAGAGTGGTCTAGTGGAAAAGGGTGAGAATGGTCTAGTGGTAGGAGGGTGAGAGTGGTATATCGGTAAAAAGGTGAGAATGGTCTAAAGGTAGGAGGGTGAGAATGGTCTAGTGGTTGGATGTTGAGAATGGTCTAGTGGAAGAAGGGTGAGAGTGGTCTAGTGGTAGGAGGGTGAGAATGGGCTAGTGGTAGAAGGGAGAGAATGGTCTAGTGGAAGGAGGGTGAGAGTGGTCTACTGGTAAGAGGGCGAGAATGGTCTAGTGGTTGGAGGTTGAGAATGGTCTAGTGATAGGAAGGTGAGAATGGTCTAGTGGTTAGAAGGTGAGAATGGTCTAGTTGTATGTTGGTGAAAGTGGTCTATTGGCAGAAAGGTGAAAATGGTTTATTGGTAGGAGAGTGAAAGTTGTCTATTGGTAGAAGAATGAGAGTAGTCTATTGGTAAAAGGGTGAGAGTGGTCTAGTGGTAGGCGGGTGAGAGTGGTCTATTGGTATGAGGGTGAGAGTAGTCTATCGGAAGAAGGGTGAGAATGGTCTAGTCGTAGGAGGGTGAGAGTGGTCTAGTGGAAGGAGGGTGAGAATGGTCTAGTGGTAGGAGGGTGAGAGTGGTCTATTGGTAGGAGGGTGAGAGTTGTCTTGTGGTAGGAAGGTGAGAGTGGTCTAGTGGTAGGAGGGTGAGAGTGGTCTAGTGGTAGGAGGGTGAGAGTGGTCTAGTGGTAGGAGGGTGAAAGTGGTCTAGTGGTAGGAAGGTGAGAGTGGTCTAGTGGGAGGAGGATGAGAGTGGTCTAGTGGTAGTGGTAGGAGGGTGAGAGTGGTCTAGTGGTAGGAGGGTGAGAATGGTCTAGTGGTAGGAGGGTGAGAGTGGTCTAGTGGGAGGAGGGTGAGAATGGTCTAGTGGTTGGAGGTTGAGAATGGTCTAGTGGTAGAAGGGTGAGAATGGTCTAGTGGTTAGAAGGTGAGAATGGTCTAGTTGTATGTTGGTGAAAGTGGTCTGTTGGTAGAAAGGTGAGAATGGTCTAGTGGTAGGAGTGTTTAAGTTGTCTATTGGTAGAAGGATGAGAGTAGTCTATTGGTATAAGGGTGAGAGTGGTCTAGTGGTACGCGGATGAGAGTGGTCTATTGGTATGAGGGTGAGAGTGGTCTATCGGTAGAAGGATGAGAATGGTCTAGTCGTAGGAGCGTGAGAGTGGTCTAGTGGAAGGAGGGTGAGAATGGTCCAGTGGTAGGAGGGTGAGAGTGGTCTATTGGTAGGAGGGTGAGAGTTGTCTTGTGGTAGGAAGGTGAGAGTGGTCTAGTGGTAGGAGGGTGAGAGTGGTCTAGTGGTAGGAGGGTGAGAGTGGTCTAGTGGTAGGAGGGTGAGAGTGGTCTAGTGGTAGGAGGGTGAGAGTGGTCTAGTGGAAGGAGGATGAGAGTGGTCTAGTGGTAGTGGTAGGAGGGTGAGAGTGGTCTAGTGGTAGGAGGGTGAGAATGGTCTAGTGGTAGGAGGGTGAGAGTGGTCTAGTGGGAGGAGGATGAGAGTGGTCTAATGGTAGTGGTAGGAGTGTGAGAGTGGTCTAATGGTAGGAGGGTATGAGTGGTCTAGTGGTAGGAGGGTGAGGGTGGTCTAGTGGTAGGAGGCAGAGAGTGGTCTAGTGGTAGGAGGGTGAGAGTGGTCTAGTGGTGGAAGGGTGAGAGTGGTCCATTTGTTGGAGGGTGAGCGTGGACTGGTGGTAAGGAGATAATGGAGTACTGGAAGGAGGGTGATATTTATCTATTGGTAGGAAGGAGATAATGTTCTTTATTGTTAGAGATCGAGAATGGTCTATTGGTAGGAGGGGGTAATGGTGTAGGTGTAAAATGGTGATAATAGTCTAGTGGTAAAAGACGCGAGTAATCTAGTGGTTAAGGTGCAATCCCTCACCAACGGCGTTAAGGTTTTAACCCTGCCGAGGAGTACTTCCTCATCTTTTTATATGGACACAAGTACTCGTTAATATTCCCAGAAAACTAGTACAAACTTGTTTCCTGTTAAAACGCATAGAAATGAGTTTGTTTACTCTAGTTGTATGTCACCAAAATATAATATATCAATAAATTCATTGAAAACAGCTATATGTTGATTTTAACGCCGCTCCTTATATTCAATTCTTATTTAAATTTCATTCTTCCGTGTGTGAGTTAAATAGCCTAATCAATATACATTTTAACTCGTAATTATATTACTTCATAATACCGGAACGGTTTCTGGGATAGGTTTTGGAATTAATATAAAGGCGTTGGCGTTAATTGGATAACCTTTTTTTGTGGCATCCGTAAGGTAACGTACATTGGAGATTAAACAGCAGTAATCTTGGAGGAAAGCAACTTTAAATTATGAGGCGTTTGTGAATTGTTTTTCTCAATCTTCTGTTCTAATCAACGACTTCTACCTCATTTGGCGTAAGCTGGCTCTACTTGTAAATTGTTTTTAAATGTAGCAATCATTGCAGACAAGTTTTGTAACATGTTCAGTTGCTCCACTGTTTCTTTGATTTCAAAACTTGCTTTCCTCCTATGTGCTTTTGATCATAAAACAATTGCTTTCTGAATGCCTTAACTGGCTAGTCGGTAAACTCACTTTGCACATTTAATATGCTTTAATGACCCGCTGCCTTCGACCACGCAGTGTCTGTCGTAGCATTAAATGTCTTGTTTATTTCAAAGTACAACAGCCATCCTCCCATCAGAGCCGTTCTGTCTAGGCCGCGGAATACCAAACGTCGGTTTCCAGAATTGATGAGCTATCCAATAATTTGGCGTTTTCCGCCTGTGGTTTTAATTTATCACCGGTCGACATCCTTTGGTTTTTTATTTAATATAGCGGGAGAGATGATCGTTTCGTGAACCCTCATATGGGAGATATACGTGCATTAATTTAAATTTAAAATGAGTTTAAAACACAATGTCGAATAATACTATGACAAGATAGTTTGTTACACAAATAAAGCTTCAAAACCTATATTAGTGCTAGTAGTACGTCAATCATTACAAGCGTGTTCACAATATTACGCTCTACCAAACACTGCTTCGAATAAAGAAAACATCAATTAAGCTTAATTTAACTGAAATGAACAAAAAAAAATCATTTTCTAATTTAAATCCAAGACGGAAATGGTCAACCGTTGCTTTCGCGTCTTGTAGGGTTAGGGTTAAGTGTTTGTGCATATAAACTGGTTTAAACCCCCAGTAAATTTACATTTTACTGACCGTTCCAAGGCGGTACCTAACAATTCTTGATAAACTTACCTATTTTTTATATATAGTATGTATGCACTGTGCTGTTTGTGGAGTTTTTTGCTATCTTCTATGTTTCTTGTTTGTGATTTTATGTTCTATGTCTTTGGCGGGTTTATGTTTAAACGCTTTGCTACTGAGCTTGTTTCTGTAGCTTTTTGCATAAATATTGTAAACATTTCGGTAGACAAAAAAATAAAACGTTATTGTCCCTATTAAATGAACCTTGTATGATAAAATAGTATTGCGTTTTGCCACTTACCTATCTAACATAGCGTAGGTAGGTAGGTATGTATGTAGGTAGGTATGTTCATCGTTTTTGTATTTTATTATGGATTATTTATTTATTGAATAAAACACATACGTCTATAGTTGATTTTGATTTTTGAGATTCTATTATTATATGCCTCATTTTATTCATGCGTTCTGTAGCATAGAGCATACACGGAAATGCTAAAAAAAATTCTTCCAAAGAAATTACTTTGGTGTCAGCATTAAAAAAAGTGTCGCGCTGCATAACGGAAAAAAATAACATTGTTGCAACGGACAGCTTGTATATATACCTGGCCTGGTAAAAGCACCTCTTTACTTTCATTAAACTATTGATGTTTCAAAACTGCTTTACAATTTCTAGCTCATTATCAACGTAATTGATTTTAGTATCAGCAGTTTAAGATATGTATTTCGTATCTTCATAACAGGAGTATTGTTATGTTGTACTCATTTGCACATTTTTGGTAAGATATATCTGTCATTGCCATAAACAGAGCTGTTTAGAATTTGATTCAAATACGGCCATACAGACAAATATTTCTCAAATATAAACATCATTAAAAATGCAATTAATTGATATCGAAATTCCATGTGTTTTTATTTCGCTTGATTTATTCTATATATCCGGGTTACTGTTTAGTAAAGCTGCCATTTACCTTCAATCATTAGCAAAATGACTCGTAGGCTTTTACTGTTTTCTGGAAAATGTTTACATGTTTTTTGACTGACCCATTCAATATAGTTATGCTGTTTTGGAACAATTATTAAACAAGCATTAGATAGGGTGCAGCTGAATAAAACGTTATAAAAGAAAAATAGTTCTTAAAAATTGGTCAATTTAACATGAAATCAATTTACTTTTTCAAACAACATTCGCAACGCTTTAACCTGATTATATATATTCCCATTTTAGCTGAACGGCAGTTTTCACCGACTGCTGCACAAATTGCCTGGGTATGCTACGCATTGGTACGCACGCATCCCTAGTGTTGATTTTACATATCGTTTTGGAATAGGAATATAGAACGACCTTAACTATTTATATTTCCATCATCATAAGCATAGAAGCGGCTTATAAAAGCCATTGAAAACAACCATAACTGTTACAATATTTAATAGGAGAAAATTGCTCATTTGTCAACGCAATTATACAGTTTCCATCCGACAGTATCCAAACTACCAGATGTGTTATTTGCTCTCACATAAACTAGGATTTTTCTGTTAAAACACATTATGGCTTGTCCAAATGATACATGGCATTTTCAGAAAAATCGGATAAGAATGAAAAGTATGCTCTAAGCTCTTTTCCATCCACAAAACAGAAGCGTTCATAAAGCAATATGCAAAGGTCTAGCAATTTGCCAATTACTTAAGACCCTTGAGATGAATATATAAGACATAAATCATAATTGCATAAGATGTGAGTCCCTTGGAATCAATAAACAATGGACCTTAAGGCGAACCGAGAAAAACCAGTGTTATAAAGAGTGAGTTCCAGCTCTTCTGGAAGGAAATATATAAATATGTGTTCGTTCATTGTCGTAAATGTTTGAAAGTAGCGAGTGTAAGCAAGTTTATAGTATATGATATGATTCATTTATAAATACAAATAAAATAAAAAAAAATGACAATGAGTATCGGATACTTCTCGAAGTTACTCATTGAATTCACTTAATATATTCAATATATTTAGTGCATGATGTAATAACAGATACGAATTATAATTCTGCTAAATATTTTAGGTGCTTATTGGACAAGAAGCATATGAAATGGTGGGGCAAATTGTATATTCTAACATCCTGTATAAACAGACAGGGGGCGAAAAATAAATATACCCATCGTGTAGGATATAAATCCCATGCAAAATATATTTGCCAGAGCATGTTGAACGTTGTTTTTTTGCAAGAGGTAAATAGCAATATTCAAAGAAACAACATTATTTTAAAAATATACTACTTATGCGTTTTCAAGTATCTATTTCATAATTGTATAATGGGAATGGTATGTATCAAAGTTTGATTGATAAACAAATAAATTAATACAGGCCTCCTCACAAGGTTGACTGCTGAAAACTAAAAGTGTTTTTTGAAACATTTACCCATTCCAAAGGTACAACACGATTGGTATGTTTGAAATGCACACAAGCAACTGAAGTTGTAATGCATGGCAACCAATGCACAGTACACTCGATATTTATATAAAAACCTACAGAAACAAGTCCAGTAGTCAAATTTTTGAACATAAATCCCGTTTAGTGACACAGGGTCAACGTCAATGATATAGAACACACAAACAAATAATCAGAAAACAGACAAATGGAACAACTACACAAAACTCCACAAACAAGCCATTACATATTTTTATAATATATAATACTAGGGATGCCTACCAAGGATGTTTAGGTTCCGCCTTGGAAAGGGCAGTAAAATGAATTAACTGGGGCCTTTACTAGTTTGTGTGCACATCCTCATTCTTATCCCAACAAACCCGAATAAAGTAAAAACGTAATTGGTAAATCTTATCAAAGTATGCATTAAATTGGGGAAACTTAAAAATAATCATAAAGGTAAACCCCGAGTTCTTCTCTGACTAGGGATCCACATTCTATCTGCAGAAGAAGGAATACAATTTAGAGTACCTAATGCAAAACACTTTTTAAGATATGATGCAGTAATTGTTTAAACTTATAAAAATATTTTGTTATTGCTTTTTGGACGCACTTATTGAATCGGATTCAACAAATTGCTGTTGGCTTTCAACAGATCAAGACACATTTGGGAAAATGGGCGACATTTTGAGTGATAAACCTTTAACTACTAACTAAATAATGTATAGATGGAAAACATGAATTATTGATTACAAGATTGTAACCGTGTATTTAATAGCTGAACACGCAAAAACTATAAATAATTGGTGAGTGATTACATATTTACTCTGATCTACTATTGTCTCATAAGGTAGAAATAACATGTTTTAGCACTTCTTTGAAATCAAACATTGTTTTCGACATTTATTTATCCGTTTTGGTAAATTAAAACATTTGAAAAGATTGTGGTAAACTTTATTTGTGAGAAATAGTGCATCTTTAAATGAACTTTTGTTCGGCAATTGCAAACATTTCCGATGAACGTCTTCGGATATGTGCGCATCGCGAATCATCGCATAACAATATACATGTTAATAGTAAACTGTGACAGCAGGCCCGGAAAATATTCAATCAACATGTTAGGAAGTGTGAATTCATGATATGTTAATTGTATTTTTGTCACAAGTGTTTCTATTTTACGTTTTAAAGTGATTTGATGTGATTGATTTTTTTCTCTTGAGTTATTGTGACTTTATTTGATAAAAAATGGTTTCGTTTCATTTACAGATTGGGTTAAAAGTAATTACTGTAAGGTTTTCTTCAATGAAATGAAGTATTTTTTAACAAATCTTGAATGCAATAATGAACTATTCGGACTCACATACTTTAACCAGACCAACTGCGTTAATACCATGCCATCAATACAGCAATTCATGCCTTAAATGTATATGTTGCAATTTCTATTTAACTAAGAGCTAATTCAGGTACCCATTGTACAATTTGTTATGTTTTTGATGCCTGGTGATACAATATTACTGTGGTGTCATTGGAAATAGTTTTATAGATGAAAAGGGAATTTGAAAAAAAAACCTATACCAAACCATATTGGGAAAGTACTGTAAGGCCGTCGAAAAATGAAAATGTCGATTTTCTCTGGGATTCTACCTCCTAAATTGTGAATAATATAATGGAAACTATAGGGACAAAACCAGCAGCTACGATTATTTTCTAAGCACATGGATGAAGGTCAATCAAGGACAAACGACATGTTGAAAACTACTTTTGAATATTTGCTTCACACATATATTTATAAGCATAGATACTAGGTAAGTCATCATTTACAAACCACGTTTGCAGGACAACGAACGTTTGGTGTAAAGATGAACCGTCCGAAGTTGTCATGCAGTTGGCAATCTCTACGGGGATGTAAGATAAAATTTACACGTGGACTGAAAAATGTTCACATTGCATGTCCGACGGTTCAGATATACACGTTTTTGACACTTGAAGAGCTGTATACTAGTAAACAGTTCCAACTGCTTTATACGGTCAGCCTCATTTTTCATTTGACAGACAATACCTGGCGTGTTAGAGGGGACATATTGCTACGTCATAAATGATTTGCTATGGTAATCGCGTATTGAGTACGGAAAAATACCTATTGTTGATGTTATGATTAGAAAAAAAACAGAAATAAAATTTGTAATTTAAAAAAAAAAACACTTGAGGAAGTTCGTTCAGTTTTCCAAAGACTTATATGGCTGTGAAAAACCCGACTTTACACTTTACGTGTTTCTTATACTAGTCATACAACAAATTAATAAGCTCAGTAAAACTTAATTAAAGTGTCTTGCCGGACGTAACTTTGATTAAGTTTGTTTCTTAAAATCAAACTTAAATATGAAAATTTAAATGGAAAAAATCCTCTCAAATGCCATCTAATCTTCCAATTCTCAGTTCTGACAGATAAAATATCCTGTGGGATTCGATAATATGAGAGAAACAAAAATCAGAAGTGAAAATGATATCTAAATCGATATGAAATATTGAGACAAGCAGAGCGGCTAATTTCCCACGATTTACAATAGCATTTGGAAAACAATTTATATTCAGTGTGTCTTTGCTATACTTCGTTTTTACCATAAAAACAACAACACAAGTGTGCAATACCAGACGAGTTGTTTATTAGATGATGACATGCAGCCAGTTTAAGTAAGTATAAAACGAGCACACGTATTTATGTAGAGCACAACACAATGAAGTTCACTGGCTAATAAAGTCCTATGCATTGCAACCGACCGGCCAGGCAAAACCAGAGACGGTTAACTCTGGAAACATGTGTTCGTTTGCCAAGTGTCGATCCACAAAGTATGAATGTCGAACCTCATTCATTTGTCTGGTTTCAAATACGGATATAAAACAGTGAAACAAAATCAATAAAAATATTGAAGTGAAAATTTAGGTTACGAAGTGAACTGAGTGAAGTCGACTGGTAAAATGACTCTACACGTTAATATACCAATTTAGCACGAAATCCTCGTGCAAGATTGACCACTACTGTATTAAATTACTAACATTTCGCCAAGACAAATATTTCACGCTATACTAACGAAACGCGTGAAATGAATAGTAGAACGTTTATACACACCGCTTTAACAAAGTCGTCAACGTAAAACACCGTCTTTGTAAATAAACAGTTTATTTTAATCTTTTAATCTTTACAGCCAATATTTATGCAAAAAGCTACAGAAACAAGCTCAGTAGCAAACATTTTGAACATAGACCAGGTTTAGTGGCACTGGGCAAACGCCAAAGACATAGAACACAAAATCACAAACAAGAAACATAGAAGAGCAGCACAAAACTCCACAAACAGCACAGTACATACATACTATATATATAATAAATAGGTATGTTTATCAAAAATTGTTAGTTACCGCCTTGGAACGGTCAGTAAAATATGAATTTACTGGGGGTTTAAACCAGTTTATGTGCACAAACCTCACTCTTATCCCAACAATCCTTAATAAAGATAAAACGCAAAAGGTAAATCTTATTAAAGTATGCATTAACTTATGGAAACTTTTCAATAAAACAAATAATAATAAACGTACAGGTAAAACGAGATTTTCCTCATAAAACCCATTTCATTTCAAAAATAATGTAATGAATATACCCTTTTAAGAAGACTTTTAAAGAAGAGACACATATAATATTCGTTTGTGTTCCAGAAAAAAAATAAAGCAAAAAGGGTATAAGAACAAGTAATGTCAAAGACTCGCGCCGAGTTAGTAAAAACACAAATACCAATATGTCGTTACGTCCATGGCAAAGGTGATACCTACGTTTTGGCGATTGGTGACGGCAAGCAAGAAACAACTGCAACTGTGAATGCTTTGTCGCTTCCATGTGGACCATCTCAATCAACCCAGCAACCAATGATGTCCAGATCGCCAGCTATAACGATTTTTTTCCTCCATGTATTACGTCAAAAAACCACACGTAGGGACGCCGGTTTGGTGGGTTTTACAATGAAAACTACACGGATACTGCTAATATTTTTGAATTGCAACCAGATTGATAATACAAATGACTGCTAATTAAGATTTAGATTTCTCTTTTGGTGGGATGATTATATTACGGTTAGCTCTTATATAATATGTTATGCCGTTTTTCGTTTACACAAGGCCTATTTATGAAGTTATGTCTTTGTACATACAGAAGACGACCTTAACGACGAATATGTTTAAAACAATTCTTGCAATTAAACCGGTCCTTAGACGTATGCTTTCGAGGAAGCATCGCTGTTGAACAGAAATCTGACAGTAACCTATCATCATTGAGTGTTTACACATGGTTGCATACTATAAAAAATGAAAATATATAACGTTCTACCATGATCCGGTTTAAATGTACATTGAAAATGCCGAACAATTACTAAACAACAGACGCATCACTACAAAGCAAGAAGTTAAGGCGATGATTAAGCACGTGTGCAGAAATGTGGTTTTATATTAATTGTTTATTTAGTGTAATTGACGACTCCATTTTATCCGTATTTCTGAAAAGAAACAACACACAAAAAGTAAAAATGAAAATGACAGTTTCCGATAAATTCATACAGATATATGGTATCGATCCGGAAAAAGTGGGCCCACTTGGTTTTGATAAGTGATAGATATTTAAGAGTAAAACATATCTATTATTTGTCATAATGCTTGAGGCATGGTGGTCAAAATCGGTATAAACATTTCTTGTTTCACTTTTGTATGACTTTGCACTTCAGGAAATTATTGTCATTGAATGAAACTCCGAAAACCTTTAGTTAGATTAATACATTTGTTCAACTTATGAAGGTTAAAAAGTTTTATGGCATCCCAATGAATGCATACATTTGCCACGTCATTCGTTTTGCAATGTTTTCCGGTGCAATGTAGACGTGTTAGCACGTGTAATTGAAATTTAAATCAAACACCGTTTTTCAGTCCCAACCTTCCATGGCGCGATATCTCTCATCGAAGAGAAATCACCTCGATTCCTATCTTAAGCATTTCAGAACGTACATATGGGTCGGTTTAGAAATCAATTATGTTAGGGTCTTGAAAGGGAGGGCGATGGTTTTAATGAGGAAGAAACTGGAAAATGCTTCCAGATCGATTCTATTACACAGCTAAGTCCAATGTGAAGGAAATGTAAACGTAAGATATGTATGTATTCTGCTTTATAATAAGGCGTAAGACAATAAATAAGCAAAGCGATATATTATTGTGTCCTTTAAATAGAACGCATTGTGTCAATATTTAACATTATGTTGTTTGACGACCAGAAATACTTCACGATGTATATTAATTAAAGAAGCACCATATCACGCATGTATTTTTTGGTTTCAGTATAGACTTCTTCAATTCTTTAAGTATGGCTTAGATACAACAAATCTTGATGAAATTATTTGACGTCAATGGTTTTGTGTTCATGTGTGCATTTTATTGTATGACATTTGCGGTCTTTGGAGTTAAAAATCAATCTACTCGAATTGAACGAAACACTAATTAATTTGCCAGCAAAGTGTAATTTTAATTGTATTACTACTATTGTCAAAAACTATCTTGTCATCATAAACTATGTATCTTTTTATCATCATCAACCAGCTAGTGTGAATAAATGATGCGCATTAAGTTTTCATGTTTTACACTTTTCCATCATGCTTTGTTGTTACAAAAATGATGTAAATATACGAGGGAAAACAAACAGGAATAGCAAAATTAATGTTTAAGTTTTAAATTTGTTTGGATATTTTCAATGGATAAATTTGAATATTCGTAGGGATTTAGTCAGAAAAATTGATATTCCTAAATAAAAAGGAAAAAATACAGGTTCGGTGTATTTTTATCTCAAATCAAAAATCCCAATTTAAAAAATTAAACATTGATCCATTTGACATCTTTGCGTAAACAAATATTATATTATGTTTGTATTATGTCAAGGAATGCGCGTGTAGCCACTCTAATACAAAATCAACGCGTGGTACCTTAAAGGCCAATCTATGTTACAGGAATTAAAGAATTGTACTATTTACTACATGACAAGTTAACCTTTCTAACATTGCGCAATAATACACTAGAGTAAGATAAGGTCGTATATCTCTAGATAAAAAACGGACAAATGTATCTTGCGAAACATAATGCGTGCAGATTAAGGATGCGCATATAATAAACATTTGTTCGTGATGCTTTTGACTAGACATGCACAAACGACTTAAAACATAACATTAACAAATAGTTTAAAATTATATAACTTCAATACTTACCTAGTGTAGCTAAATACTACACTGATGTGGAAATTGCCTGGCGGCGACATAATATACGCCAGATAAGGTGTTACATACCCCACTTTGGAAATAAATCACGACGAACGGTGAAGACCATAAACCACAATATGTATGACTATAGGTATTAACATTATATTCCAGTAACCGAAGGCCTTATCTGGCGTGTCGGTAAATCGCATGTTACACCGTGAATGGACTTAAATTATCTACTATCTCCACCAACGCCGTTACTTTGGTAGCATAAATGATCCTGTTAATCTTAATGGAGACAGCAGTCATCCATCCATTAAACCAGTTCTGTCTAGGCCGCTGAATGCCGATTTTTGTTCTATTTTCGTAATGGATCACTTCCATATACATACGACACATACGTCTATAGTTTTTATTTTATCACATACGTCTATAGTTTTTATTTTATCACATACGTCTATAGTTTTTATTTTATCATATATTATAATTATTTTTGAGATTCTATAATATATGCTTCATAACATCTACAGCTTACCATGTATAAATCTGGGTGTGTGATTGTTAATGTATCGTTAAAATAATGCTAGATATGGAATTCACTGCCTATGAAAATGCACAATCACAGCGTGCATTTCGGGAGTCAAGGTGACAGTGTTTTTTATTGCCCTGTTAAAAGCACCTATTCACTTTCATGTTTATGTTTCGAAAAATACTTCCAATCAGAAGATATCGAAAACAATATGCAAGTGCTCTTTTGTTATAAAATATACTTACTTTACTATCCTTGTAGAAACGTAGTCAAGTAACTGAAATGTATTGTCAAATGCTCGCTCATTATCCATGTAATCGATTTAAGTATTAGAACTCCTAGATATCTGCTTTCGGTATAATTGTTTTTCTGTATTGTTTTGCATATTTTTGTATGCTATATCATTTTTTGCCATGTATAAAGGTATCTACAAAAAGGATTCTCATAATGTCATTGTTATTTCAAATATTTATAAACAGACATACTATTTTAGAATAAACACATTATTAAAATGCAAATTTTTTGATATTGAAATTACATTATTGTGTACCTTAATTGAATCATTCTATATTTCCGAGTTGATATATACTACAGCTACGGCTCGTAAGATTTCGACTATTTTCTCAAAAAAATAGTACGTACTTTATAAGGTGCAGCTTAATTAGTCCTTTTACAAGCTAATTATCTATTTTGATTGGCCATATTACCATGTTATCAATTTACTTCTTCAAACCGTATTTGGTACGCTATTACCTGATTTGAATTTGTCTCATTTTTGTTTTACAAATAGTCCTCATCTATTTTCTTGTTAATTTCACATATCGTTTTAGAATAGAGAATTGCCATATCAATTCTATATTTTACACATATTTTACTAGCTCAGAATCGGCTTAAACGCCATTTTAAAGAAAACTATAACTTTCAGAACAATAATGGGAATACATTCCTCATTTATCAATAGAATAATACATTTCCGTCAGAGATTATCCCAATTTTCTATCAGATGTGTTATTTGCTTTCACACAAACTAGCAATTATCTGATGAAAATCTTCTAGCTCGGCAAAATGATACATGACAGCTATCAAAAAAATATGGGAAATGAAACATCTGCCTTAAGCTCTTTTTCCATCCAAACACCGGCAGTGCTGTTGACGATACATGCAAAGTTCTAACAAATAGGCTCGGAGTCTGAAAAACCTGAGATTTGTATACCAGACATAAATCATAATTGCAAAAGGTATGAGTTCATAGAAAGTAACTAACCATTTACCTAGAGGCGAACCGAGAAAGACTGGTGCTATCAAGAGTATATTCCGGCTTTTCTGGAATGAAATTTAAAACTTTCTATTTGTTCACAGCAATTTACTAACTAAAGAGTAAACTATAACTCTAACTATACATATACGGTGAAATGTTAGTTTTTGTAAAATATTACAAGCTTAATTGTTGCCCGGATACCTTCATGAATTGTGTGTTAACCTTTTGTTTTTTAGTAAAGTTTGCATGATATCCGTCTTAAATAACAATGCTTTAGTTGTATGTACCATGTTTATTGTTAATTTATGTAATTATAAAAGAACATCAACATTAAATATATTTTTGTTTCTCCTTCTCATTTCCACATTTGAGCCTTGTGTTTTTTCTATAAAAAAACTGCTTACACACGCATGCTAAAGAATACCCAGACAAGAGACACTATTTTGTGTTTCTTTTGGCGAATAGCATGGTAAATAGAGTGAATAAGTGATTAACGGTTGATGTTTTTGAAATGTCAATCCATTTTTCTTTTTGTGTTCACTTAAAGATGCAGAGAGTTAGGCTTTTAGAAAATTTTATATATTTGCTGGTACGAATGATGCTATCAGACATACTAAAATTAGTGCTAGACAGGGATTTCCTATAACGATCATCAGACATTGGATAATTCAGAAAAAAATATCCTTATATTTCCCCATGGTCTTTTATTATGGACACTTGTTCTCGTCAATATTCTCAGACAAAAGACTCGAGTGCGCAACTATGTAAAATTTCAGGTTTCGTCACATATATGCCTTTAGGAGTCTAATTAATATATATTCACTCGTAATTATTTTATATAATAATAATCCAGGAACGGGTTCTGGGGCAGTAGTTGGAATAATTGTAAAGGCGTTGGAGTTAATTAAAAAAAAACACCTTTTTTTGCAGCATCCATAAGATAAAGTGCAGTGGATACTGCACAACAGTAATCTTGGAGGTAAGCAACTTGAAGTTATGAGGCATTTTTGAATTGTGAATTCTTAGAACACCAGATCAGATAGAACTGTTGTTTGGAACAGCAGCTTTAAAATCATCTGGCGATAGATGGTTCCACTTTTTGAGGAAATGGTTGTTGCTTTAAAATGTTACATTCACTGCAGATTAACAAAGTTTAGAACCATGTTTAGTTGCTCTTATATTACTTTCATTTCTTGACTTGCTTTGACTTCTTTTTCTGCAGCTTTTTGCATAAATATTGCTTTTAACCTAAGTGCTTGTGATATAAACGCAATTGCTTTCTATCTGTCATTTGAAACAAATCGTAATGCAACATTGAGAGGTTCCCTTTATTTTGGAAGATGGCTTTTAAAGTAACCAGAAAACCGAAAATAAAGTGTTTTATACTTTGGTACTATCACATAAAATATCAAAGCGTAACGTCGTTGTAAACCATTTAAATAGAGAATACTAGGTTAGTGCCGTGGATGGAGGAAGTTTATCTGGCAAGGCGGAGGAATTTATCGGGTGAGCCGAAGGCGAACCCGATAAAATCCGCAGCCGAGCCAGATAAACTTTCTCCATCCACGGCACTAACCTAGTATTCTATTTATCCTGTTACTTTGTTCAATTAAACACTATAAAACCTTAAAATTAATAAGAATCTTTAAAAGTAAGGGGGACAACTGTTTTTCCCTGTTGACGTCATCACACTCGGTATCCATGTTTAAATCGCCCCCAAAATAGTTCGTAAAACTGTTCAACTTTTTTAGTACGTTTATATTCAAAGTCATTGCATTTTAATACGTCAATATCAATTCAAAACATAAAAATACTTTTAAACGTGCATAAGCATGGATCAGTCTCTGAACATTATCTGATGATGTAACAATTATTCCGCAAGTCAGAGTACAGTACACAGGTCAAAATTCAAGATCACGAGTGTTTACAAACAATCGCAACATATTAAATGGATTTAAATGATGTTGATAGTGTTGAATGATCATAACTGCACCGGCAAAGAGATCATTCATTTCTGTTGTAAGTGAGATTTTGTCATTCACCACAGAAATGGAATAAACTATCGACGAGTATCGTTGAATGCTGTTTCACAGTTTCCAGCATTTGCGGGTGGAGTAAGATTTTCACATCTCATGAAGATTTCAGGTCGATTGTTTTGCCAGTGTCATTATTTTGCATAATGATGGGACTTTATGGGCGAGTGATTGCTGAGGTCGGCTGTTAGTGGTCCATTGATAAGATACTGAAACGGCAGTTCTGCTTTTCTTCTGACATTGCAGAATATATAAAAGAAGTTCGTTTTCGCGGTCACATGACCACCTGACTGTAGATAAACATCACGTGGTCTACTATCCTAATAAACTAAAGTTTACACGGCACCTTGTTATTGGACCGATTTGTATGCAGGTGACAGGATAAAAAGGGTTATAAGAACAACGTTTTAGTCAGGGAGGTTGTATTCCGAGAGTGGATATTTGCAGATTCGGAAATAACAAATCGACGATAACAGTTTTGTTTAAAATTACTTAAAAGACACGTTATGATATAAAACAAATACATTTTAATGACGCCCTATTTTGTGTTATGATGCCATTTTAACCATTTTGCGCAATTAAACATGCCGTAAGACGATGCCAATAAAGTGGAATATGTCCGTATTGCACTAGATGAAATACGGTCAAATGTATCTTGCGATACGTATTGCTTGCCGATTAAGGATGCGTTTATAGTTAACATTTTCTATTTCTTCGTTAAGCATTCGCTAAGATGTCCAAAAACGGTGTGACACATAATATTGAACTTCAATAACTAAATTTAGGATAGAAAAGCTACACTGATTGAAATTGTGAAAGAAATGCGTAGCGGCGACATAATAGAAACAAGAAATCTTAAGCACCTCACTTGGGAAACAAACATTGGCGCACGATGAAGATCATAAAACATAATATAAATGCTTCAGTTACTGACATTTTATTCAAGTAACCGAAGGCTTTATCTGGCGCATTGGTAAATCTCATTTTACACCGTGAATACACTTTAATGATCCGCTATCTCCGCCAACGCAGATTCTGTGGTTGCATAAATTGTCCTGTAAATGATAATGGAGACAACAGTCATCCTTCCAACACAGCCGTTGTGTCTAGGCTGCGGAATGCCAAACGTCGGTTTCAAGAATTGTTGAGCTGTCCAATAATGTAAAATTTTCTGGCCGTGGTTTTGATTTATCAGCGTCATCTCGACATCTCTTTTATATAGTTCATTTAACGGCAGAGTTGAGCGTTTCATGGACTCTTTATGTGAGAGATGTTTGAGTAGTGCATTGACGTAAAATGAGTTCAAAGCAAAATGTAGAAAAAATACTATGTCAAGATCGATTTTTGCAGAAATAAGCTACACTTACCTAAATAAATAACGTTAATTAATGACAATCCCGTTCCAAATAAGGAAAACATCAATTAAGCTTAATTACGTTAAAAGCAATACTTTATTTCATTTTGCTAATTCGAATCCAAGACGAAAATGATCAAACGTTGCTTTTCACTTCTTGTCAACGTTTCGGTACACATCATAATAAAACGTTTATATTTTTATTAAAGAGACAACACTTAGGCTTTTATGATAGTATATTTATGATTTTTTCCACTTACCTCACCATAAATAGGATAGGTTGGTACCATGATGGTAGGTAGGTTTATCGATTGCTTTTCTATTTTTCGTAATGTATCATTTATTTATATAAATAACAATAACATACGTCTATAGTTGATTTTTATTTCTATAACAAATTATATGACATATGCTTCGTAATATATATGTGCTTTGGGGTAAATCACGTCCATACAATGGCTGAATAGAAATTCTTTCCACAGAAAATACTTTTGAGTCAGCAGTAAAATAGCCTAAAACAGCTTGTATGAAAACTTAAGTCTACAGCTTACCATTAATAAAACTGTTTTTTTTAATTTCTTTCGCTAAAATAAAGTTTAGTTTTACTTCAACTCACGGTACCTCTCTAATGAAAATTTACTGCATAGAAAGTGATCAATAACAGCGTTATGATACGTGCGTCGATCGTTATAATTTATGTCCTGTAAAAAGAAAATCTTAACTATCGTGGTTATGGTATAAAAATGTTTTCCGTCAGAGTACTTGGAAACCTACATAAAATAATATGACATGTTTTCAAGTCACACATTTTTCATTTAAACATGCTGAAATTAATATAATTGTAGAAACGTAATCAAGTGACAGATATTGTTTTCAAATGCTCCATGAAACGCTACATGGGGTTGTCATAGTTACAATTTCTCGCTCATTATCCATGTAATCGATTTTAGTATCAGCAGTAAATCTTGTATCATCTACAGTATAGTTGTACTGTTATTCTGTATTCATTTGATATTTTTGTATGTTATATATATCTTTGCCATAAATAAAACTATCTACAACCAGATTCAAATAATGTCATTGTTATTCCAGATATTCCACATATTCATATACAGACATATTTTTGTCCAAAACAAACATTATTAAACAATGCAATGTTTTGATATTAATATTCCATATTTTGCTACTTCGCTTGAATCATTATATATTCTACCATGTCTCTTACAGCTGTCATTTAACTTCACTCATTACCATAATGGCTCGTTAGCTTTTTACTGCTTTCCGAAAAAGGTTAAAATATATATTTTACTAACCCGATTAAAATATGTATGCTGTATTGGAGCAATGATTTAACACGCATGTACTGATTTCGTAGCTGAATAAGTCTTAATAAAAGACAATTAATTTTCAAAAACTGGTCAATTTAAAATGTTTTCAATTCACTTTCTAAAATGGTATTCGCAATGTTATTACCTGATTTTAATTTATGCTGATGCCTTTTTCAGTGACTGCTGAACATTACCTGGGTAAACTACGCATTTGTTTGAACGCAAACCTATTGTTCTTGTTGATTTTACATAATATATGAGATATAGAACGGTCCCATCTACTTCATTTTTCACACATCGCTAACTAGCGCAAAGCGATTTAAAGTCACTTATTTAAAAGAAACCATTACTTTTACATTTATTAGGAGTAAATTCCTCATTTATCAATACAATGTTACAGTTTCGTCAGACAGAATTCCAATTTTCTAACAAATGTGTTATTTCCTTTCCGTCTCACAAACTAACAATTTTCTGCTGAAATAAAATAAGATATAAATCATAATTGCATTTTATATTTTTCCATAGGAAGCAATTTATCATTGACCTAAATAAAGGCGACCGAGAATGACCTTTGCTATTTAGAGTGAATGTTGGCTCTTCTGGAAGGAAATATATACATGTATGTTCGTTCATTGTTGTTTACGTATGCAAGCAGCGAAATATAACAAGGTTAATGAACATGATATAGTTCAGAGAAATGTTTCTGACATTGCCTTAATAGTACTGCTCTTCATAAATATGACGACATTCAACAACTAGGAATATGTATAAAACATATTAAGTTACATATTCAAGTTTTACCAAAATATGTAGTTTTTGATATGCAACAATGGCATCGTTTGCGAGGAGGATAGAAAAACAGAGGATCTAATCACCATTTAATCTAGTAAAACTTTTTATTTGAGACATTAAAAACAAATGCTGTTTTTTTGTATTTAAAAGGTGTCGTTCGATTGTTCATAAGTTAATTTCACTCGTATTTAAATGAATTCGTGTAACCTAAACATATTTTAACATAGCAATACTAGTATGTATAATTTCTTCAAAAAAAGACTTTCCTTAACAATATATGCCCACAGTTCTTCTATAAATTTATTTCATAATATAACATAAAAAATGTGTTGCCATTATTAAGTTTATTGTGAAGGCATTTACGAAGCGGAACGTTTATCCGGAAAAATGATGAGAGGTACTTGTATGCTCTTTCGATTTAGATTAATGCATTTATCGAAGAAACCAACCTTGTATTTTGCATGATATACCCAGTTCAGGAAACTGTCTTTGATACTCGACAGCAATGCAAGCAGGTATTGCCCTTACTGTTTCATATTTCGAATCAGTTGTATCAAATACAATCCATACAAAATGGTTAAATACATTAACATAGAACATACTTAAAAATGCAACACCATTGGGTGCGTCCATTCTATTTTCAGACACAGGAAAGTATGACTTCATAGTTCCTTATAACGTGTCATTGACTATACATCCACCGACAAAAGTTAAATGATGTCAGTCTTGTTCTGTCGAGTGTTTTAGTTAATTCACCATTGCCTTTACATTGGTATAGTTAGCGTTTTGTGTTGTGAACCTGATTATTGTGCAGAAGTTTGCGCTATTTTCTGATTCCCTATAAAGAGGAAACTCTAAACCTTTTATAACGAACACATCTTAACCATGCGATGTTTTTTTATAATATTTCCAAATATAAATAGAAACAAGATAAAGTATGGGAATACTGTTCTGAAAGCACTTGCAATTAGTTTTCTATGGTAATATTTTCTAGGAAATATAAAATGACATGGTGTTTATTTCAAAAGTTATATATTACAGTCGCGACCTTCATGCATAAGAAACTGCAATTTAACTCTATGTGTATGCAGTCACGGAAAAAAATCACATAAGTGGCGTTATGTGTGTGTGACATGGTTCAGTATGGATTAAAAGACACCGTTTAAGATACCTAGAGTTACCGTTGGATAATACTGCATTCAAACATTGCCGTTAAGCCGTTAATATGAATTACTGGTCAGCATTTTATTGTCTGCAATGATAAGGTAGTTTCACAAGTTGTTCAATACATTTATTGCAGTAAGTCAAAGTCAGCCGTTTTTACTTGAAATCAGGTGAAGCGGCAGATATAAACATTGGCTCGCTCAGTTAGTTTGTAGTTTACACAATAAAATGTTGATCCCTACTAATTTTTACTTGTACAAACTAAATGGTTGTTTTTTGTAAGTTAATATTTACAATCATCAACAGATACTTAAAGCGGTAAAGTCATAATTATATGAATTATCAGAACTTAGATGATGATGAAAGTTCAATGATTTGTTTATAAGCATCAAAAGCAGTTTAGAGGCCAACACATTTTGGTTGATCAAGAAACCAACCTTATTCTTCAATAAAGCTATGTTATTATTATTTTTCATTTTAGAACTATGATATTTCTTATTTTGTTAGGTTTTGTTTCGACTGAGATTGAACACTTTTTGCTGTTTGTTTATTTTCAGGTGCTAGAATCGGATTCCCTGTTCCATTTTACCCAAAATAAAGTAGCCAACTTTCGCTTCAAGTGCACCAGGGTTCACACCAGCGAAATAAAATCATATTTATGAGTGGTTAAAATGATAGTGAATGATATATAAAATTCAGTACCATTTGCAAATCGATTAAATATCAATAGAAACAAATAGGCCCAATTCAGGAAACTATTATCATACTTATCTGCATATAATTCGTTGATTTAAGAACACAATACCGCTTTAAAGCCTGTACAATATTACGATATACTTGGGTGTACAACACGATTAAATATGGCGTTTAATATGATTACATATATGTATCGGGGTTTTTTCTTTTGCAGGTTAAACAAGATATACAACAGAGTGGATTTGTGCGCCTAAAAGGAGGTTACAAAGCCGTAACAGGTGTTCCTATTTCAGCTCTCAGACTAAATAAGCAGGATAAAGCACAACTGTTAAATTTCGAAAAATATAATTTTGACAAGCAATGGTTTCTGGTTAGGAGTTTAAATGGTGTACACACTCATTGATACTGGACACCAATGCAAGCAGGCCCCAATATAACGAAAAAACTTAAGTCTAATCTCAAACTCAATCTCAACTCATTTTACAATAAAACATCAGAATTTATTGAAAGAAATATATGATTTTACACATTTTAAAACCGCCTTTTATCATTAAATATGTTGATTTAAATCTTTGGTCTAGATTCCAAGGGAAAAATATTCTACAGCCAAAAATGTACTTGAGTACAATTCATTGCCTTTTAACAATTACCCAAGTATATGTTTTACTTTAGAATCAGTTTCCTTTGAAATATTGTCAAAATCTTTCAATAACATATTCTATGAGAAAATACGTTTTAAAAAAGTATAAAAACATACAAGATTTTGAATAATACTATGCTTTTTTGTGGTAAATTGAGTTGAGATTGAGACTGAGAATTAACCTGAGTATTTTCGTGATATTGGGGCCAGGTTGTGCTCTTATTGTTTTATATTTCAAATTAGTTTTTTTGGTATCAAATAAAATACATAAAACATGATAAATAATATTAACATATCACATACTTAAAATTATGGGGTGCAGCCAATCAATTCTCAGACAGAGGAAGATATGACGCCATAGTTCGTTATAACGTTACATTGACAATTAGACATATTTCTGCTCGCCGCGATTCAACCTTGGTTGAAACATACCCAGAAAAAAAATAGGAAATTCTTTACATCCTCCGTGTTTTATTGGTTACCAATATAAACATAAAAGGACACACATTTTGACAAAAGCTATATAATGTCAGTATTGTCCTGTCTAAGTTCTTTTACGACTGCCTTTAAGTTGGTAGCATAAGGATATTGTTTTGTGAACCTGATTATTTTGCAGAACTATGAACTAATTTCTGATTCCCTTTTAATGAGGACACTCTAAACCTTGTGTTACGAAAATATCTTAACCATGCGATGTTTTATCACTTTAATTACACATATTAAATTCAAGGAAGATACCGTATGGGAATAAATACTGCTAAAAGCACTTGCAATAAGTTTCCTGTGATATTATATTCTTGGAAATATAAAATGACTAGGCATGTGTTTTTCTCAAACGTTTAGTATTACAGTCGCGACATTCATGCATAAGAAACTGCAATTTAACCCAATTTATTGACAATCAGGGGAAACAGAATCACATGTATGACGTTATGCGTCTGACATGTTTCAATATGAATCAACAGACACCGCTTAAGACAACAAGAGTGACCGTTGGGTAATACTGTTGCCGTTAATGCAAATAAATACCTTTGGTGAAATCGTGTGTATAAACATCTGATGCAGTTTCCAAGTATTGAATGTACAAACTATAAATGAGTACGCACTTGTAACAGGCAACTCCTCCTGACAAGCATATTTCGCATGCGCAACTAGATGAAATAAAGCTCCCGTTTATTTGAGTCGACTGTTCAAGTAGGTGCTTATTTTAAACTACCATCTCCAATCTGACAATGTCAGCCATTTTTTAAACATACCGCTTCACAAAATCAAATCAACAACGGCGCAATCAACGTAAAAATCATTATTGTCACTGATTTAACAAACTATGACTTTTCTTTTTATCTTTACAATTGTACTAATTTACAGCTTTAAAAAGTTTAAATTAAAGAATTTAAAATATATTTTGCACATTTATGCATAAGAACATAGTAGAAAGCAGACACCCGATTTCTGCCCTTAACATATTGAAGATTCATCAATTTGTGGTCGCGACAATCTCAAATGTTTTTTTCACTGTTTTACCATGTCTGCTCAGTTTAACATCCTTTTTATTAACAATATTTTCATAGCTATTTTGTCAATTTATGCTTTTTTCTATTATCCTGTTTCTTCCAGAAAAGACTATAGTCTTGTTTAATTCTGTTTTGCTTTTTAAGATTGTATAACGAAATCCGTAAACTAACCTTGATCTTAGGACAACATGCTAAAATACCTACATTCAGTCTGTTTTCTAAGATAATCCGTCTCTGACTTGACGATAAATAAGAATTAGTCCTGTTCAAATGATGTTACGAAAATTAGAATTGGCAAACACAATATATTGCTCCCCTGGGGTGTACAATTTCACTGGTTGGATATCCATTTTAAGGA
This sequence comes from Mya arenaria, assembly GCF_026914265.1. Lineage (NCBI taxonomy): Eukaryota > Metazoa > Mollusca > Bivalvia > Myida > Myidae > Mya > Mya arenaria. The sequence continues at coordinate 66,618,617 of NC_069132.1, read as the reverse complement.
CATTTATCAGAATAGCAAAGTTTTAAATATTCGTATTCTCGTATAACCATTGTAAACATTAAGGTGTCAATGTCTTTTGATTCGCATTGGCATTCATCTTCTCTTCATTTTTAAGATATGTTATATTACAAATGTAGTTTGTTCGCTGCGGAAAATGCAGTTGGTGTTAAAGTCAATAACCTGACATTGTTAATGAAAATAGTATTGATTTAGATCTTTACTTGACTTTATTCTCAGTCAAATGTGACATAAAAAGACAAACAATGATATTCAGACTGGACTATTGCAGCTGTATCGCAGCTAGTCCTTATGTGAGAGATATGGCCCCATATAAGACATTAAAGCGTTGTTGGTTTTTAAGCAAAATGACTTTCTTAAACTCAATTTATTATTTTACTTTTATTTTGCTTAACTGTATATTCTTTCAAAGTATGAAACTGCAAATCAATATAATTTATACCAATGCAAAGTACGTTTTCTCTTTTTTATAAGGAACTTGGTACCAGGTGTTCAGGAACTAATGATCTCAATTGCTGAAATATAAATGACTTCATGCATTTAATGAATATTGAACAAAGAACGACTGATCGAATGTAGTCGTTACGTTTCTCTTTTGATGTATTTTAAACTTAATTGTCACAGATCCACTACTCCAGAAATATGCACATTTCCATTCCGCTTTACAGCTTCTAGGGAAATAAATTTAACGTGTAAATACATTCGAATAACAGCGTCAGAGGAGTATGAAAATCCTTGATACATTTTAAAATAGTTCTAAATTAAGACATAAAGAATTTCAATGCAGATTTGATTTTTTTGTCAGGAATATTGCTGTCAAATAAAAGCGCGCTATTGATACAGCAGTCTATGTCTGAATCATAAAATTATATTATGTTTGTGTATTACCTCAAGGAACACCCTCCCCTCACTCAAACCTCAAGATAAAACTGCAGAAAGGTCAATAACATTGTACAACAGATATAGCTTCTGCCATGGCATTCTACTAGCACATGCCATTGGTAAGCCTGTATACATACTCTACGTTTAGCGTCCATGCTAGTCAACTGTTCTGTGAATAAAACTATATTAACCTGTCTCTTCGAAAATGGCAAATCCAATTTGCAGTCACGAAAACGTCAGGTCAAGTATAATATTTTGGTCGACATCTAAATGTTTGCACACGCATTGGTTTGACAACTCATTTTTCCTCATAACGTTAAATAACTTAAGCTTCGGTTTGAAATGTAAAATGTATAATAAGTTTTCTTGTTAAGATCTAGAAGTAGAGACAAACGTTTTTAGTCATGGACAATTTTGGTTACTATTGATAGAAAAGGACAGAAATTAAATTTGTTGTAATTTTTAAATATACTTGTGGCGCTGTTCGTTCGTTTTCCAGAAAACCTGAATGTTTGGAAAGAAAAACTTCCCTCTTTACGTTGACGTGACTTGGTTCATTTGAGAATAAATTCATATAGAGACGGAATAAGAAGCCGAAAATTAGTAATCCCAGGACATTTGAACGCCTGTAAAGAAGACGCCGAGTTGCGTCCCTTGTAAAATGGCGGCAGTATTTTTTACCTGTGTAAATATTTGATAAATATTAAGTATTTCGACAATGGGAGTGGATTTAATGACCTACCGTGTTAGAATCGGTTCATTCTTTATGCCAGGGTAATTTAAATGTCGGATTTTTGGAATAAAAGTGAATGTGGACAATGCAAAGTTAACTCTTAGAATAGTGATATTAGCGTGTGCTTTACTCTTGACGACGTGCGGCGATGTGGAGCGAAATCCCGGCCCTGGATCAGAGCAATTGTTGGAGAACCCCACCCCTAAGAGAACCACCCGACAACAGAAGCTTTCTTTTGCCCAGGTTGCTAATTCACCCCCCATGAATCAGGATCAGGGTGCCAGGCCCAAAACACAGCGCGCGGGTGCTCGGAAGGATAGTGTAAGTGTCAGTAATGACAATAGTAATGCTGAGGTATTAGCCTACTTGAGAGACTTCAAAAAGGACATCAGAGATGATTTTTTGTCTTTAAATACCAAAATTGATGACATTCATACTACAGTTGCGGAACTGAAAATCGAAAATGATCATTTAAAATCAGAAAATGCATCCCTATGGAAAGAGATTGATTTTCTCAAATCCAAGACAGACAATTGTGAAGCTCAAATGAAGCGCAACAACTTAAAATTCAATGGTATACAAGGTAAAATCAATGAACCATGGAATGTAACAGAAAATAAGGTGCGCTCATTCATCAAAAATGACTTAAATTTGCCACATCTCGAAAATGTTGACATAGAGCGGGCACATCGTATGAAATCGAATGCTAGTGCCGATAAATGCACTATCATTGTTAAATTTACAAAGTTCAAGGATAGAGATGAAATTCTGAATAAAGCAAAGCGTTTTTTACGTAACACGTCATATATCGTTCACGAGGATTTTACTGAGAGAACAAGAGCCATCCGCAGAGAATTAGGCAAACGGTTAATATCCGAGCGTGAACAAGGCAATTATGCCTCAATGAACTATGACAAGTTGGTAATCGAGGACACTATTTACGGTTACAATGATCGAGATCAATCTATTTATGAAATTGGATCAGCACGCGGTAAGCCGGGAATCAAATGGCGCCAAAGACGAGCACGTGATCGCGAGGAGCGGGACGACAATAGACGAGCTCAACGGGATGAAATTCCATTGGACGATGATGACACTCCGACTGAAACCGAAGACACTCCGAGGATCGACTAGGGAAGCGGCCGAGGCGTGAATACATGTGACCTTGTTTATAAACTTGATAATGCCACGTGGAATGTAGCTGGTCTACGCAAATACTACAATGATCAAGAGATTAAACGTTATATGCAACAGTTTGATATATTCGGCGTAGTGGAAACTTGGGGTGATAACGAAAGCGAATTTGATTCATTTTTATCATCATATAAACATTTCGGATATATTAGAAAGAAACCTGTAAATGCAATTAGAAATAGCGGCGGTGTAAGTGTTTTTGTAAAATGTGAATTTATTCAATCAGGATTTATAAGCCGCATATGTCAAGATTATGTAAATTGTGTTGTACTTTACATTAAGTCATCTTTGTATGATTTTGCACATGATATTATACTTTATGTAGCATATGTATCCCCAGAAGGTTCCACTATATACCAAGATGACAGTAACGGCATTTTTCTGATAGAGAATAATATTTCAATGATTAAGAGTACATATAACAATTGTCTCATATATATGGCTGGTGATTTTAATGCTCGAACCAAAAATCTTTTAGATTATATACCAAATGACAATCTAAATTATGTATATAATGCAGAGGTAGATTATAACTCGGATAACTTTAGTATGCATAGACACAATAAGGATTCTGAACGATACAATGCCTTTGGTAAAGCATTAACTGAATTATGTTGCACTTTGGATGTACATATTATAAATGGTAGACTACATAATGATATAGAGGGGAATATCACATGTTGTGCTAATGGGGGTCGAAGTGTAGTAGATTATCATATAGCTTCATCAGCGTTGTTTCATTACATAAGCTACTTTAATGTTGATGATATAGATAGCTCTGATCACTATCCTATTGTAACTCAACTCTCTATTCCTAGGCAGAGCAATAACGGTACTAATGATATACAAGGGGACCGCGAACCTAATATACAAACGTTTGATAGTTTTAAATGGAGTGAACTCATGGCAGATAAGTTTCTATCTAATTTTTGTTCTATGATTGATTTACACAGTCGTTCAATTTCAGATTTAGTCGAAATTAATATAGATAGTGCTATTTCTATGCTACTGGATATTTATAAACGAGCGGCGGGTGTAATGCAGTGTAAGAAAAGGATATCGCTAAATAAGTCTGATCAACCAAAATGGTGGGACCGAACTTGCATCCAGTTGAAACATACTAAAACAGTTTTATTGCGCCATTTTAGGCATACTAATGATGATTTTGATTTTAATATGTATAAAGAAGCACGGTCATCCTTTAAGAACGTATGTAGAAAGAAACAATTAGAATATCAAAAGCATGCACGTCAGATGTTAATAGATAACAGTAGAAACCCAAAGTTATTTTGGTCAACATTAAAGCGATGTACATATAAACAGCCTGAGGCAGTGAGCTCAATTAAGCCTAATGAGTGGGTTGAATATTTTAAATCTTTACTTTTTAAAGACAATCAAGTGTCTGTTGCTGGCTTGGATATTTCTAATACGGCTGAACATACCGGAATTGAAAATATATTAAACGCACCTATCACAAATGAGGAAATCGAGAAAAGTATAAGGAAATTAAAAGCTGGAAAGGCACATGGTATTGATGGCATAGGCGCTGAATTCTATAAAAATACCATTACATTGATAACGCCTATATTGAATATAATATTTAATAAAATCCTTTCATCGGGTGAATTTCCGGACAGTTGGAGTACTAGTCTAATTACACCTATCTATAAGTCTGGTGCTAAAAATGACCCAGCCAACTATCGTGGTATTTCTTTAATTAATGTTATATATAAGATATTTTCAAGTATTGTTACAGAAAGAATCACAGAATGGTCAGAGCAATACAATGTTTTAGATGAATCGCAAGCTGGTTTTAGGGCAGGTTATTCTGTTGTTGATAATTTGTTTACATTACAATGCCTAATACAAAAATATTTGTCAAAACCAGGCGGCAGATTTTACGTGTTGTATGTTGATTTTCAAAAGGCCTTTGATTCCTTGGGTCATTACAAACTTTTTACTAATATGATAAACAAAGGAATAAAAGGTAAACTCATAAACGTAATACTGTCGATGTATTCTAAACTCAAAGCCTATATAAAATTAGATAATTCTGGTGGTCTTTTTGATGACGTCATAACAAATGATGACGTAAATACAAAAAAAGTTTATGCTACTGAGGGTTTTAAGTGTAATATTGGGACAAGGCAGGGAGATTTATATTCTCCAATTTTATTTAATCTTTTTATCAATGATCTATGTCAATATCTTAAAGATAGTTGTAACCAGGGTGTTTTTATCACGGACAATATTCCTGATATACACTGTTTACTGTACGCAGATGATGTGGCAAATTGTGCTGATACTGCCATAAACCTTCAACGACAATTAAACGCTATCTCCAACTTTTGTAATGAATATGGGATGCAGATTAATCTGAAAAAAACTGAAATTATTGTATTTAGAAACGGAGGCCCATTACGCCAGTATGAAAATTGGACACTTAATGGTAACATCGTCAGAATTACATCGATGTACAAATATATAGGTTTATTGTTTACTCCAACATTATCTTGGTCTGCAGCGAAATCCAAATTAGCAGCTCAGGCAAGGAAAGCCATTTTTTCAATTAAAAACTATCAGTTGTCATTTGGTACGTTTAATCATAATGAATTTTTTAAACTTTTTGATACAATGGTCTCCCCGATACTGACATTTGGCTCAGAAATTTGGGGATTCAAGGAATGTAATGAGATTGAAAAAGTACAGCTTTTCTTTTGTAAATATTTTCTCGGAGTTAAGAGTTCTGTAAATAACTGTGTGGCTTTAGGTGAATGTGGTAGATTACCAATGTTCACTATTTATGTCTCGAAATGTGTAAAATATTGGTGCAAAGTATTACAAATGCCTGAAAATAGATTCCCTAGAAATTCATATATTATGATAAAAAATCTGGATAGTTTAGGTAGGCGTACTTGGGCAACTTATATAAAAGAAATATTGTTTACATATGGCTTTGGGTATGCTTGGATTGCCAAGGATGTGGGAGATATAAATATATTTATGTGTCATTTTAAAATAAGAATTGCTGATTGTTGTAGACAAACATGGCTTGGTGATGTAAATAATTCCTCACGTTGTGATACTTATAAATGCTTTAAGTCTTTATTGAATGTTGAAAGATACCTTAATATCAGTTTACCGTTTCCTGTACGAAAATCATTGGCAAGATTTAGAACATCTAGTCATAAACTTCATATTGAAATTGGTCGATTTTTTTGTATTGATAGAAATGATCGCTTTTGTACTTATTGTTTATTGGATAAAGACATACTTGTTATTGAAGATGAATATCATGTGTTTTTTAAGTGTTCAAGATTTAATGACATCCGGGAAAATTATTTGTTCTCTTGGTATCGTGGAAATACTGACATTTTTCATTTCTATAACATGATGGCATCGGAAAATGTTACCCATATTAAATCCATTGCTCTTTACATTCATAAACTCATGTTAGCTATAGATAACACTTAACTTGTTAACCAAGAGACACAACTCTTATTTAGTTACATATATGCATTTTGTTATATTTGATTTGCATTGTAACATGTATTATGGGCTGGAGGCCTTTCATTGAATAAACTTTCGTTCGTTCGTTAAAAAAGAAGACCTCATAAATTGTTACAAGAATATATACTTCGTTTAGAATCATTATGTATATGATAGACTCGGTCAGGCGACGTTGCCTGACATATTTCTCGTAGTATGAATGTCAAAAGTTCTCAACGTGTATAGAAACCAGCTGATAACAAATGCAGTATGATTGATCAATATGTTAGGCTTTTATGCGTAGCACAGAAATGTACTTTATTATTCTACCCCGATATACTTTACGTATGAAAGTGTTCTTCAATGGAAGTTTTTTTAATTGATTTCAAACACTGTTATTGTATCTTATACCAGACAGAAAGCAACGTAAATATTCACAGCAAACTTAATTAAAGTTTCTCACCTGAAGTAACTCTGATTAAGTAAATTTCTTACAATGTATCATAATTATAAAAAAAAAATTGAACAAAAACCTTCTCGAACAAAAGTAAGAAGTCAAATGGTATTTGGTTCAATTTTAAAAACTGAGACAAGCAAGCGGCAAAACTCTTACGATTTACAATTATAGCATGTATAATACAATTTATATTCGGTTAGTACAATCATGTAGAATGCGTGTCAAACAACTTTAATCAAAACTTCTACGAAAAGCAACGTCTGTGTAAATAGAACAGTAAATGCCCAGTTCATTTGAAACTTTTAATCTTCACTCCGGAAACGAGATTATCGTTCATTTATCAAATATATTCTAATGCAAGAACTTATAAGGATGGTAAACGTTGATGAAGACTTTGAAAGAAAAGTCTATATATATACCGATGTGTTCCATAAAATAAATTAAAAGAAAAAGGAGCCAGGAGATATAAGAACAAGCAGTATCAAAGACATGCGTCGAGTTAGTAATAAAACACAAATACAAGTATTCTTATACATTTGTCTTGGACGTATCGGCAAAGGTAATATCTACGTTTGGGCGATTGGTGACGGCTAGAAACTACAGCTTTAAAGGCTATGCCGATTCCATGTTCACCATTCCCATCGACTCAGCAACAAAGGTTGCCCAGTAAAATAAAAGAAACTAGATAGACAAGCCTAGTATCCGTAATTTCTACTACGATCCGGTTTGAATCTACATATATAAATACCGAACGTATACCATATCGCTACAAGGCAAGACATTAAGGCCAATCAGCACGTGTGTGATCTTATATTTAGTGCAATTGAGGACTCCATTTTATCCGGACTATTTTGTATCTAAAATCAAAACAACACGCAAAACGTTAAACTGAAACTGACTGTCATATCAGAATGTTATGACTTAAGAGTAAAACATATGTATTGTTTGTCATGATGCTTGAAGCATGGTGGTCGAAATCGGTATGCATTGCACTAACAACACGTAGTACAATTGATTAAGGTTATTTAAACAACCATTTATAAAAAAAAAAACATGTCATATTTATGATTTAAATGGAATGACTAAAACTTTAAGTGAACATGGGTCCTTGGTATTTTCAAGCTACCAGTCCATCCCTGATTTCATGTATTTATAACAGTACATTCATAGTGATGGCCTCCTTTTCCTTCTCAGCGACCAACAACCTGTACAACAACTGCACCACCACTCACTCAGAGACGTATGTCGTCCTTCCGGAGGATGCTGGCATGTATGCCTTAGTAATCGAAGCAAAAGTAGGTAAAACTCCTTTATTAACATTTCTGGGTGTTCCATTACTATTACAAATATAGGTGTTTAACTTTTTGTCCTGTTGCAAAGATTTGTATATAAATAACACTTTACTTCATTCGGCGATCCATTTTGAATCCTTCACTTCCACATCTTTCGCATTCACGGAATGCTTTCGAACCTCCTTGTTGTATCTTTCGGCAATTGCTCAACACAAGTAAACTGGTCAAGATTAAAGCAGGAATTGCAGCCATCTTCGACCTTTTCAAGGTCAAGGGTTTATAATGTTGAATATGTGTTTTCGAGAATTGAATTTAAAAGTATATTCATTTTTATAGTTTTCATTAAACTTAAACGAAAACTTTTGCACGATGGGTTTTTGAATTCGTGTAATGTGTGCTGTACTTAAAACCAGTAAGAATAAGGTTCATGACATAACATAACAAACCAGTAATTAAGCTTTAATTAACAGATTCCGTATAGGCAAAAAAAACCATTACGTTCAGCCCACGAATATCATTTACAATCCGCGTGAAGGTTGAGCAGAAATGTTGAGGTCGAAGTTTTACGAATATAATGTTTTCTGTCAGTGTTATAATGATGAGAGAATAACGTCAAACTAATATCAATCAAGACAACTGCCCTTATTTCTGCAATCGCTTATAAGAATTATTGTCAATAGATCTCAACTTTATCACCAATTTGCAACGTTGCAAATCCTTAATGTCGCATCTTGTGGAGTAAAAAATCTACCCAAATGAATCAAAAGAAACAATGATAAATTTTTAAGAAATTTGTTATCTAAGTTCCCTTAAACTAGTGTCAAAGACCATGTTGCCATTGTCTACTATATATCTGTATTTATTATCGTCAACCAACTAGTGTGATTAAATGATACGCATTTTTCATATTTTACACTTTTCCATCATTTTTCCATCATGCTGTTGCGGTTATAAAAATGATATAATACAAGCGGAATGTTTGAGCTTCAATTGTGTTTGTATGTTTTTAAAGGATAAACTTTAACTTTCGTAAAATTAATTTAACAAGGTTTAAGAAAAAAAGGAGATTTCTAAATAAAATTAATTGTTTTTGCAGGTTCGGTGTTATTTATTCATAATTCAAGAATCCCATAATATTAATTTGTTAAATATCTAGGTGTCAAAATGATGTTATATTATGTTTTGTGCTATGCCAAATTCTTCTATAACAAGAACAGCGCGAGTTACCTAAAAGGCCATACTCTTTTTAAAGGATTAAGAAATTGTACTATTAATTGCATGACAAGTACACCTTTTTAGAATTACGCAATAATACATGCTATGAGATGACGCCAGTAGGGTGAAATACGGCCCTACTGTGCTAGATGAAAAACGGACATATGTGTTTTGCGGTACATATCGCATGCAGATAAAGGATGCGTATAAAATAAACAATTTTTATTTTTTTCGTGAAGCTTTCGCATAATATTTCAAAAAAAAGTTAAAACATAACATTAAAAATGGTTTCAAATAAAATGACCTAATTTCAATATAGTATTATTATATAGAAACGTATATAACTAAATTCTACACTGACTGAACATGTGGAAATTGCCGTGCGGCGACATAATAGACGTCAGGGAAAGTCCTACGCACCTCACTTTGGAAACAAATCACGAGGAACGGTGAAGAAAATTAACCACAATATTTATGACTGCATTTATTAACATTTAATTATAGTAACCGAAGACCATATCTGGCGTGTCGGTAAATCTCATTTTACACCATGAATGGGCTTTAATTATCCGCTATCTCCAAACGCCGTTACTGTGGTAGCATAAATTTTCCTGTTAATCTTAATCGAGACAGCAGTCATCCATCCATTAAACTAGTTCTGTCTAGGCCGCTGAATGCCGAATTTTGTTCTTTTTGTAATTTATTATTTCCTTATACACTATTTGTTTTGAGATTCTATAATATATGCTTAATAATATAAATGCATTCTTTGGCAAAGAATTTTAACAGGTTTTAAAAGAATGCATTGCTTTGATATTGACATTCCATACTTTATACTTCACTTGATTTTTTATATTTCTAGTTGTAGCTCGTTAACTTTCGACTGTTTTCTGAAAAAGTTTAAATACTTTTGACTTACCTTTTTAAAAAAAAAAAATATGCTGTTTTGGAACAATGATTAAACAAGCACGTACTAAATTGAGTCTAACTGAATCAGTCTTTATGAAAGACAAAACAAATGGTAAATTTAACATATAATCAAATTGCTTATATAAACGGCATTCTTAACGCTAAAAAATCATTTTATTTCGAAAAAAAGAACAGCCCTATCTATTTGATATTTCACACAAGGCATCTTATACAAGCACAGATGGCCATCATCTGATGGAAACCATAATACATGTACAGTTCCGTCAGACAGTATACCAATTTTCCATCAGATATTAGTATCAGTATTATTCGCTTCCACACAAACTAGTAATTTTCTGTTGGAAAACTTATAGCTCATCCAAGTGATACATGGCGACCATCAGAAAAGAAAACGTTAAGAGACATTTGCTCTAAGCTCTTTTCCATTCAAACACAGGCAGTGCTGTTGACGACATATGCAAGGTTCTAACAAATGGGAAATTACTTTAGAAGCCTGAGATTCATGAACAAGACATTAATCATAACTGCAATATTATCATTGCAATATGAGTCCATAGGTACCAAGTAACTATTGTCCAAGAGGCGAACCTGTAACTTTCTATTCCTTCAATGTTGTTTACGTTTGAATGTAGCGGTTGTCAACAAGATGGAATTATATGATATTGTTCACAAACTAATACAAATTAAAAAGTGAGGTATTGTCTACTTCCTTAGGTTACTTCTTGATCTCGCTTAAAATATTGTGTGCATGATGCAAAAATAGATGAGAATATTTCTGCCAAAGTTTTGAATTCTTAGCCTGCTAATTGAGCAAAAACAATATGATGGGGGAGGAGCGAACAAAAACAATATACCCAACCTGTAGTATACAGTAAGTGGCAAAGCGAACTATTAGTATACCCTTCATGAAGGATATAAATCTCATACAAAGATAGCTACCAAAGCATGCTGTACTGTTTTTACTTTTAGCAAGAGGTAAATAGCAATACTTAAACGAATAAAAACAACTTCAGGCAACAACATTGAAATATATCACATATGTGTTTTCAAGTATTGGTTTTATAGTTGAATACTTGGATGGTACATAATGACGATTGGTTGACATTTAATGAATTCAACGGCCTCACAAAAAGGTTAAGTGCTGCGAATATTAACAATAACCCATTCTAACACGATGATTGTTGTTGACTCGTATGAGCTCTGTCTGAAATGCGCATGAAGAAACTGTATTTTTAAGGAGTGGCTACGCATGAACCTACCATCGGCTACAGATGTAAAGAACGATTTATAATCATAGGCAGGTTACATTCAGATACGCTGACTGATTGACGTTTCTACTATTATATATTCACAAAACAAGGATCAAACTACTTTTTGAACATACATATTGAAACGGATTCTGCATATTGATATTGGCATCCAGGATATAAGGACACTTTATGCAAACTAAGCATACATTATAAAATCAAACCCATGTCGCATTGCTGAGAAGCGTGTGCGCTTTCAGGAAATGTCATTTTTGTGAAATATAACAAGCTTATTTGTTGTCCTGGTATTTTCATGTGTGTGAACCTAATGTATTTGAGTGTAGTTTACATGATGTCCGTCTTAAATAGAAATGCTTTATGAACCATGTTTATGCTTAATTTACGTAATGATAACAAACATCAGCATGACATGTATTTTAGTGACTCCTTCCACATTTGAGCCTACTGATATTTCTATAAGAATACTTATGTGAAAAACTACAGAAACAAGCTTACAGAAAACTGGTTAAACACATATGCTTAAGAATACCCAGACTTGGTGTTCCGTTTGGCGATTCACATAGTAAATAAAGGGATTAAGTGCTTCACGGTCAAGTTCTAGGAGTTCCTTATGGTCTCGTATTATGGACACCTGTAGTAGTTAATATTTTTAGACAAAAGACTCGATCGCGTGATACTGTAATCGAACTTAAATAAAAAAATATTTTCCGAAGATCTACGACGCAACTTGCTATAAGCAAAATTAGTAAAATGTTTCCTGGTAAAATTAAACATATGAATGTGGTTATTGTTTGTCCCATAAATATAGTATATCAACATATTCATTGTAAGCAGCAGCATATTGATTTGAATTCAGCTCCTCATTTTCGATTTCTACTTTAATTTCATTCTGCCTTTAAGAGTCTAATCAATTTTATTTTCACTCACAATTATCTTATAATTCAGAAACGGTTTCTGCAATTACTGTAAAGGTGTTAATATAAAAACTTGTTTTCCAGAATCCGTAAGGTAAATGAGTTGGATACTGAACATCAGTAATCTTAGAGGTTAGCAACTTGATGTTTTGAGGCAATTGTGAATTGTGAATTCAGGTGAAAGCTGGCGATAGCTGGTTTCTCTTGTTAAGGAAATTGTTGTTGTTTATAAAAGTAACATTCACTGCTGATAAAGTTTAGTACCATGTTAAATTGTTCCATTCTTTCTTTGATTTCCAAACTTGCTTTAATCCTAAGTGCCTGGAATATTAACACAATTGCTTTCTAAATATAATTTAACCCAAATCGCAATGCAAGATTGAGAGGTTCCTTTTATTTTGAAGGATGACTTTAAAGCACAGTAGATGAACTTGAATTATGCGCCGTTTCCGCCCAAGCATTTTATGTGGTTGCATAGATTGTCCTTTTAATCTTTTAGGAGACAATAACCATCCTTCAATCAAAGCCATTCTGTCTAGGCCCCCAAATGCCAAACGTCGTTTTCCAGAATTGATGAGCTATCAAATGATTTGCTTTTTTCCGGACGTGCTTTTGATTCATCAGTGACACTGATTTTTAACGAATTCAATGCCCACAGCGGAAAAAATAATACGACAAGATAGTATTACAAAACCACGCTTCAATAACCCATAATAATGTATATAGTACTCTCTTAAATGAGAGAACTTTCCCAATGTTAGGTTATATACAAGACCGCTTGGTATAAGGAATTCATAGAACAAGCTTTATAACGTGAAAAAGAATAATTTATTTCATGTTTTTCTAATTTAAATCGAAGACAAAAATGATTAAACGTTGCTGTTCCCTACTATTCAACCTTTCGCAAGACGAAATAATTGAACGTTTATGTAAATATTGAAATGACCACAATTTGGCTACTGTGATATAGAATATTCTTGCTTTTTTCCAAAAACCTCATCTAAAATAAGGTTTGTAAGTATGTAGACCTGTAGGTATACAGCTTTTGATATTTGTTTTGGAATGGGTCATTTCTTTAAACAAACGACACATAGATATAGAGTTAATATTTAAATTTGATATATGCTCCATAATATTAATGCGTTCTCGAGGTAAAAACGTCCACATGTAGGCTGAACAGAAAATACATCCCAGAACATACTTCTGAGTCTAGTATAGTGTCTCCCTGGGTAACGGAAACAATTAAATAAAATTAGCCCAGCTAACAGCTGGTATGGACATAAGTGTACTGATTACCGTAAATCGAAAAATATCGCTAAAATAAAGCATAGCATGGAAAATAATTGCATAGTTCAAAGTTTTCAATAACAGTCACATAACTTGTGACAGGTGTTCAAAAACTAACGATTTAAATTAGTAAAACGTAAATAATTTCATGCATTTTAAGACAACCAAAAACGACAGATCAAATGTAACTTTCTGATACTGTTCTTTTAAAACTTCCGTGTATTATATGTTTTACTTCAGAAATATGCTCATTTTCATTCTCATTTCAGCTTCCACTTTTATGTTTATGTTTAAATGCTTTCATTCAAAAGACCTCGAAATCATATCCATGTGCCATATTTTGTTTAAAAATATACTGATGTTATTACAGTTGTTAAAACGTAATCAAGTAAATGAAATGTGTAGTTAAATGCTCCGTAAAACGCTACATTCGATGTAAAAAGTATAAGTTTTCGCTAATTTATTATGTCAAGCACTATAAGCAGTTTAATATCCATATATCTACATTCCAGAAGTATTGTTATTCTGACCTTATTTGAACCTTTGTATGTTATATCAATCTTTGCTATAAAAATACAAATAGATTCTCCTATTGCCATTTTTCTCATATATTTGTTTTTTCAATAAAACTACAAATTCTTTTTTATTGAAATTACATAATTATTTACTTCACATGAATGATTATATATTTCCGAGTTGATGTATTTCTTAGGTGTGTCCACCAGTTCATGAAACCCATTTTACAGTATTTCACTGGACAATTATGTTATATATGTTAAACATTTCGCATATTGACGACCTTGAACTTTTCGGCTATAAATTCTACTTCGGTGTAATCAGCAAATTGCTTGGTCCGTTCCTGTTTGTATTGCCTATCAATGATTTACTTGTCTGACTATTTCACTTATGGCTGTAATACGATCACACCCTATTGAACTTATTTCCGTTCACCTTTACTTTAAGTGAAATACGACCTTTCCGCTACTGCGCCTGTCAAGAAAGAATATATTATCATTTTAATTTTAATACTCTGCTGTCCGTCATATTATATTTAAAGCGAAATTGCACTATTTTATTTTTATATTCTATATCCTCATACACATCTTTACAAATATGTCCCCATTTATATTTAATAGACAGGAAATTAAGGTATCAGTTGTAATGTTTTCTGAGTTTCGGACGCGTGATGATCCAATATTAGTTTATGCTCATTTGAAAGGTTTTTATGAGTGTAAATACAATATGAAAAAACTAAATAAAAACACCGACTTTGCCCTTGACGTTCGTTTCAGGTGAAATAAAGAACAAACGTACAAGAGTAAAAGCCTTATCAATAATTTACTTTTAGGGACTTTTCCACATTATTGCATAAAATGTGTGTTTTCGATCCATTATCGTGGTGTGTTTAAAACGCAGAAACCCGGGCGTTATCGGTAGAAAACGTGCTTTATTCAGTAAATGCACGTGCCGGCTTTTTGTTTTACATAAGCGCTTTTAGGGCTCACATCATAACAATGGCAGCTAAGCGATTGGTTTCTGACCGAAAGTGAGTCAATGATGCCAACTTTTGCACAAAAAACGAATTTCAGCATATATATAGCTGTATACAAATATCAACAAATTAAATAAACCGCATCTAACTTACATATTATCTTCTGAATTGTCTTTTCCTGGTAGGTGATGTGTGTTTACTAGATAGTACTTTCTACAGTTTTTTTTGAATATATGTTTGCTTTAAAAGCACTAAATTAAGTTTTAAACGTTCAACTTCTCCGAACTTTAGTTATTTATGTCGATTTTATTCAGAACAAACGATTTATATGGACATGATTCCATTACGTCGTATGCAATGAACAAAGAAGTTTCAAATATTTTTCCCTGATGGTGAAGATGCTGTACATTTATCAAAAACATGTTTACAAACATTTTCAGGCTTAAATTAGTTGTCAAACAAATAATGGTTAAAGCAGGACTATATCGGTAATTATGCGATTACCCAATAGGTATTGTGTGTAAGTTATCCCAGTAATCCAGTCACTTTCCAAAAAAAAAACCTTTTCAAACGAATGAACACAGCAAAATGGAGTCAAAACAAAATTGCAACTGCCGAGTTATGTTGCGGCCCGAATCGAGCTTAATGTAAAACTTTTGACAATCACATCACTTATGATGTCACACAAGCATCTGTTATGGAGGTTATTATGAACCAACTGTTTTTGCATTTTCGTGACATTTAACAGCCTTTTTAAACACAAATGTTGCTCCTGGTGTGTATTTTATGCAATTAAAATTTATGAGGTCAGGGTGTATTAGAATTAAGCATAATTAACAAATGCTCCACAAATTGGCAAGCGTATTGGCAGTAAAAGTCTCTGTTGCCGTTGATGTAGTAATTGTGTTTGCTTGGAGTATCTTATTTTAACAGTTTCATGTTCCCCATATTTCTCTCTTTCCCACGAGGATCAGGGTACTCGTCATTAACAATGATCAGATTATTGAACTTCATTTAACAAGCTTTCACAAAGAAATCACTTGGAAAGACAACTCACGTGCAACAACCCGCCATCTTATAATATTTTACTGTAAAAGGATGCACGATGATAAAGGTTTGTGTTGCATTAATTAAGGCAAATTCTTAATCAAATTAATATGAACCTTTATAACTCAACTGTTTTAAAACTTCTAAATTGTAAATTCTTTAGGTGATATTTTTTGTTGATATCATGTCAAATTACTGTATGCGTGACGATAGTCAATTAATAATTACACCGGTGGTATTTCTTGTGAAATGTATCAAACAGAATTTACCAATTAACTAGTACTTGTATTTTCTGTTATGCCAGAAATTGTATCGCACATGTATGCGTTGCGTAATGAAAGGTCGGCAAGCTTGGAACCGGTTCCGTTAGTGCCATTTCGTCGGGTTTATCGACACTCCCAATGATCATTTGAAAAATCATCTCTATGGTATTTGACTTGGAAAAAACAAATATTATTTAAGGACATTAAATACATTTGTTAATGTCGAATTTAACATATGTCCTTGAATTGCCTATACATTGAGCAAAACTTAATCAAAATGAATAATATCTCCTTAAATTTTCTATATGAACATCCTGATAAGACTGGACATAGTTTGGACAAGTTAACTATTCATCAAGAAGATATTTACAATACACTGGTTACCTTTAAGGCATACAAATCCGTATCAATCACGATTTATTGTTAATTCCATTTCTTGTTCTACAAAACAAGTTTCTATTTTACTAACATCCTGCTTAACTGCTATTGCGTTTCATGTGACAAATACTGTAGCAAAGTTTATGAGAATTCTGGAATTAATCTATTTTGGTCTATCAATAATTCTTTAGATTTAGTTAATGATTTTGAAAGAAGACGACATATGGTCTCAGTGCTTAATACTTATGACTTTTCAAGGCTCTATACATCTATTCCACAATCTTTAGTTATGTTAGTAATCTTATTAAAAAAAACTTTTGCGAGGGAGAAAACTAATTATATGGCAGCTTATGATAAAATAGCTTTTTGACCAATGACCGCTGAGATAAATATATCTATTGGACATGCACAGATGTCATTGAAATTTAAATTTTTTACTTAATAATTCTTTTCTGAAATTCGGTAAATGTTTATATAAGCAAACAATTTACACTCAATTTGTGCTTATTATGCACCTTTACTAGTAGACCTCTTTTTATAATGTTATGAAAGTTAATATATATGTTGAAATCATTTAATATTTTTGCGAAAAACTACAGAATCAAGCTCAGTTGCAAACAGTTTAAACATAAAATTTATGCAAAAAGCTAAACCCGGTTAAATAGCACTGGGCAACCGCCAAAGACATAGAATATACAACAAAAATTACAAACAAGAAACATGTAAGAACAGCACAACACTCCACAAACAGCACAGTGTCAACTGCATTAAGCTCAGCATAGTTCACCACAGGACGCTGAAATCACATCCATTTTTTGAGTGTTTAACATTAAATTGTATCCGATACAAAACACAGTACCATTTGCAAATCGATCAAATAGAATAGTAGGAGCAAATATTTCCAGTTCAGTAAACTATAATGACAATTATATGCATATAGTTCGATGATAAGAAAAAGAAATAGCCTGTATGATACAACAAAATACGCGATTTCGTTTACAACACGATTGAGTATTGCGATGTAGTTTTTAAACAAATATATATCTTTGCTCCATGGCCGGTCAGACCAGCAGTACAGTAGAGGTAAAACCTATGTTACAAAGCTCTTACAGGTGTCCCTATTTATGATTTTAGATTAGTCTCAGATACAGCACAACTATTAAACCACGAAAAACATGTGACCTTATCGAAATATCGCAAAGATCCCCTTATTGACAAGGAATGGTCTCTGGATAGTAGTTTTTAATGTCGTAGAAACTCTTTGATATTGGAAACTAAAGCCAGCAGGTATCGCTAATATATTTTCATATTTAGAATTACTTGCTGGTATCAAATTAAATATATAAGTCATGAATGTTGATAATTTAAATCATCATACATGGAATTAACGCAAATATGTACAACCATAGTGGCCACCACACATTATATTTTAAGACATACTTCTGCTCGCTGCGGTTCAACTTCGGGCGAAACTCAGGAAAAGAACTAGAAAACTCGTTTCCATCCTCAGTGTTTTATTGACTAACAATATAGCCGCAAAAGGACATACATTTAGACAAAAGTAAAATGATGTCAGTATTGTGCTGTTTGGAGTTTAAGATTATTTTGCCATTGTCCTTAAATTTGTAGCATCAGGGTATTATTATGTGGACCTGAATATTACGGCGAATTTGCGTTAATTTCTGATTCCCTTTTAATGAGGAAACTCATACACACTTATGACGAAAACACTTTATCCATGTGGTGATTTTTTTTATCATATTTACAAATAATAAATTTAAGCAAGATCATGTATTGGAATTAATGTTCGTGAAAACACATGCAATTTGTTTCCTTTGGTATTTTTTTCTAGGAAATATAAAATGACATGACAGGTGTTTCAAGCAAACGTTAATCATTACAGCCGCAACATTCATGCATAAACAACTGCAATTCAACCCTTTTGATTGACAGGCACGAATTTGTTTTATCACATACGTGACGTTATGTGTTTGACATGTGTCGGTATTGATTAACAGAGACCGTTAAAGATAGCTGGAGTGACCGTCTTATAATACTGCATTAAATCATTGTAGTTACGCAGTCAACGCAAATTAATGGCCAGCATTTTTGTGCAATGAGAAGGAAACATCTCTAAAGTAGTGTAATACATATATTTCAGTAAAACATTATTGGTTGTAATCAGGTTAACCCGTATATATTAACATTGGCTGGCTCAGTTAGTGGGTAGTTTACACGATAAAATGGTTATATCAAATAAAATTAAAGATTGCTACACGTTGTAAATACTTAAATATAATATACATGCAGCAGTCTTCTTTTCTTGAAACAAACCTTTCGTTTAATGCTTCTCTATAAAAGAAGCACTTGGCTTATGCTGATTGTATACTGAACATAAACTTAATTCATATATATTAAATTGTTGCGCCACTATACGGACAACTCGTTTTATGGTGATCTTTTTTTTATATAACCTTCATTTTTGTCTCTTTTTGTGAACATTGACTCCATACTAATACATAGAAACCGTAGAAGATGAACTAAAACTAATCAGAAAAATAGCAAAGTGTAAATTTCTTACAAACATCCAATCGGCATCTACATGACGTTTATTTGAATAACAGAATAAAACGTATGATTATCTATCAATAGTGTAAAAATGTGCACACAATACGATTCCGTGTATAGATCGCTATTCATCATGTTTCTTGAAGGTTTCCATTAACAAATCAATAATATGGCATCGATCCAGCTCAGTTGCGTCCAAAGAAAGTTGCTTGACCAGACTAAACATATCTGTCATCAGTGGGTTCATGTTGTGATAAAATACATCCAAGAACAGCAATCAAAATTTCAAAACGAAATAAATGTGACATATACTTACTTCTTGGCAGCACAACAAACAACATACAGATGCGAGTTGAGCCAGGCGTATGATTGCTTTATGTGTCCGGCTCTAGACAAAATCAAACTATCATTGCCAGCCAGTATTGCAGAGTTATCATTGCCGAAATGTTCTTAGTCAGATTTTAAGGAATTTTTTATTTGTAAAAACGTATATAATAAAATATTTATTTAGTTTAAACATATTTTATTCATCAATACATGTCAAATACAATGTGAATCAGATACAAGTACAAATGTTATAAAACAGATGAGAACGAAAGATAAATACATCTTATAATGTTCTTCTCCAAACAATTTGTAGAGTGCTTTTTTAAGTGACGGACATTATATATACTCTATATAGATGACAAGATGAAAATCATAACGATGAATATAAAGTAATAGAAGTTGAACTATATCTGGGACATATGATAACACGGTTACTTAATTACTAGTATCACGCAATATCGTTAATTGAATTCAAACGGCGAAATATAGAGTTGAAGAAGGAAAGGTTAGGTGGTTGGTTTAGGTATTACACTTCAAGTGTCAAGTAATCTACTTAGCTTAGAACTATGAATGACATTACAAATTTAGTCTGAATTCGATACAAATGTTGGATAACTAGTCAAATCGTTTGGACAATTGAATAAACAGATGAACAGCATCAAACACTATCTTATTTTGATCTTCTGAAAGAGTTTCATCACCATAAAGTAGGTTATCAAGAGTTACTTCAGTCAGCTCTTCTACAGATGACAGCATTATTCGCCTTTGATCTGTATAAAGAGGACAAATTAGGAGAAAATGATAAGATGTTTCCTGAATTCCACACGAGCAGAGGGGAGACGGCACGATATTTCTAACAAACAGGTGATGATTTAGTGAGCTGCATTCATTGCGAAGACGTGTGTGCAAGACTTGTAATCGGCGCTTACCATAATAAAAAAGATCATTCGTTTTTGGGACATCCCACTTCAGATAAGTTTTAAATCCAGAAACACTGTCAATCAATTTTACTTCGCCTGGGAGATTATTCCATGCAGATATAGTAGAAGGTAGGAAAGAATTCATATAAAGTGAAGTATTTGTACAAATGCTAGATGTGATGAGTTTCTTAACAATCTTGACGAGGCTTGGCCTACTGTTTGTGGAACGAGGTCAGAAAGGTAATCTGGTGCAAGACCATTTTTCATTTTGAAAAAAAGAAGAAGCTTGTGTTTTTTCTCGCCGAGAACTTAAATCCTCCCAACCAGATTGGGGGGATCTTAAGAAATCGCAGTGAAACAAGACGAGTACAACCAGTAACAATACGTGCACACTCAGTTTGAATTATATCAAGTTCTTAAGAAGTCGCAGTGAAACAAGACGAGTACAACCAGTAACAATACGTGCACACTCAGTTTGAATTATATTAAGTTCATTCTTGAGTACAATTACTCCAAACAACATCAGCGTATTCCAAGATTGGCCGTATGAATGATAGATAGGTGACCTTAAGAGACCTCCTATCAAGTTGATAACGGAGTCGTTTCATGATATTGGCTCTAGACCAAGCCTTTCCAATAATATAGTTAATATGAGAATGCCAATTTCCTCCATCAGAAAAGAAAATACCAAGGTGCTTGTGTGATTCCACTACAGGGATAGCGATATCAAACATGTACAGAGAGGGATGTATTGGTTTGTTCCTTTTTCGAGAAATAACCATTGATTCTGATTTGTTTGGATTAAACTTGACCAGCCACTTTTCAGCCCAAAGACCTATTTTATCAATATCTCTCTGTAATTGAACAGCCCCCGTCAGTGGGGAATCCACTATAACAAATAGAGTAGTATCTTCAGTAAAAAGGTTAATAGACGAATCAATTTCGCTAACTATATCATTAATATAAACAAGGAATAAAAGAGGGCCCAGAATTTATCCTTGTGGAACACCTGCTTTAATTGATTTTAAGTCAGATGATGCTCCAGGGATAACAACGCGTTGTCGTCTGTTTTCTAAGTAGTTGGCGAACCAAGATAATAAACTACCACACACGCCAGCTCTTTCGAGTTTATAGAGAAGACCACGATGCCAAACATTATCAAATGCTTTACTTATATCAAAGAAAACAACTTTTTATTTCGAGACCAGAGTCGAGAGCTTGACAAAAGCTATTATATAAGTAGGTAAGTTGGTTTACGGTAGAATTCCCTGGCAGGAAACCAGATTGATATCGGGTAAAGAAATGTGTGTCTCGAAGGAAGTTAAATACATGTTTAAATACAACTCTTTCGAAAACCTTCTCCATTGTATTTAAAAGAGATATTGGTCGATAATTAGAAGGGTCCGAAGGATCTCCCTTTTTGAACACAGCACAAGCATTTGAACATTTCCAATTTGTAGGAACAACACAAGAACAGAGCGAAGCGTTAAATAAATCACATAAAGGTTGACTAAGTGCTGTACATCATTGAAAGCTAAATCATCCCGAGGTAATACATGTGATGAGTCGTCAACATAAGTCTGAAGAACGAAATAATCATTTAGAATGTCAGCCTTGCCTTTATTGTCTGCAACACACTCATCATTAAGCGGGTTAATAAGCGGGGGATTTCCCGTGATGTCTGCGGAGAGATAAATGATTTAAGGGTCTTCCACCAATCTTTCGAAGTGAGTTGATCAGATTTAAGTTTCGAAGCAAGTGAATCAAAATATTTCAATTTTGAGCTCCGGATTAGAGAGACGACTTCATTTCTCAAGCCACAGAATCTGGCCCAGTGCATTGGATTATTAGTAAGTTTGACCCTTTTATAAGCGCGTTTCCGCTGTCGTATTTTTAGTTTAATATCTGCATTTATCCAGGGAGGTTCAAAGGGATGGATACATATTTCTTTATTAGGTAAACACTCCTGAGCATGATCAACAACAGTCTTAGTAAGAGAAGATGTGAAACAATCAATGCTTGGACTACGAACTAATGACCAATCAGTATCTGAAAGCCTTTGACAAAGTTGAATATAATTCCCATTGTCATATTTCCATATACGACGACGAATAGTCTTTTTGATTGGTTTTTGGAATTTAAATAATTACACCAAAAATAGGACAGTGGAAGCGAGTGTTTTGCACCAGAAATGGCTCACCAACGCCGCTATGGACTAAGTCGTTGGAATTCGAAACAAATAAATGATCGATTATCGACGAAGTATTTTCTGTGAAGTGAGTTGGATCTTTGATACATTGTTCGATTGCAAACTGTTGCGATAAAGACAGTATTTTCCTCCCTGATTTTTCAACTAGGGTGTTGAGGTTAAAATCACCTGTAATTATAACATCATCAACACCACTTTCTCTTGCTAGACCAATAGAATCTTCAATGAGGTTATAGTAATTATTATCAGAATTAGGTGGACGATAGAAAACAAAAATATTTATTTAAATGTATTGTTCGTAAACCAAACAGGCTTTCTACTATGTCATTTCTCTGTTTACTCTATAATTTTATAGCTACGTGTCCGTATATATTGTCAAGTGTCCTGTTCCTTTGCTTATTGTTTTAGCATCACTATTTTCTCATGTCTGCTCAAGTTGCGTTTAACATCCTTTCTATAAACAACATTTCCGAAGCAATTGTCAATTTGATGTTTTCTTCCTTACATCCTGTTTTACCAGAAAGTCCATAACTTCGTTATAGTCTGCTATATTTCAAGATTGGTAAAAATATCCGGATTTTAACCTGATCTGAGGAAAACATCCTTATTTCCATACAATTCTTCGCTTTCCTAAGAAATTCAGTTTATGACTTGTCGATAAATATGAATTAGACATGTGCAGATGATGTTACGGAAATTCGGATTGGCAAACACAATATGCCCTCCTTTAGGTTTATAATTTCACTTGATGGGTATCCATTCTGCTGACATGTATGCGAACGGCAAAATATTTTAATATTGTCATACTCGTAATATTGTTTTCAAAATGAGGGTGTCAATATTTTCTTTGTGTCTCAATTGCAAACATCACCCAGTCATTCTTATGAAAATCATAACCAAGTCAAAGTCAATAATCTGATATTGTTTATGAAAATAGTTAAGCCAGATTTATACTTTTTGGAATTATCCTTAACCATAATGTGACATAAAAAGACAAAGAATGCTATATAAATCTGACTATTGTAAATAGTCTCTAGTTGTGAAATATGGCGCCATATAACACGCAAAGAGTAGTTGTTGTTTTTTAGCCGAATGACTACTAACGCTTGAGATAACGAAAGAAATCTAGTTTAACTTGTTTTTGCTAAAATGTATATTCTTTAAAATGCAAACGAATATAATTTATACAAACGCAAAAAAAGTCTTCTAAGTTTATTTTGTTATAAAGATCTTTGGACAGATGTTCAAAATCTAACCATTTAATTTAGTAAAACGTAGATGACTTCATGCATTATAAGACAACCAAACCGACAAATCAACTGGAGTTCCCTGTTGCTGTTTTTTAAACCTTTCGTGTCTCATATGTATTACTCTAGAAATTTGCTCATTTTTATTCTCCTTTCAGCTTCTAGGAAATTAGATTGAAGATGTATACGGGTACCCAGATACCAGTAGATAATTAATGCTTCGGCAAAATTGGTCCAAATCGTATACCAGCCCTAGAGGCAAAATAAATAAAAAAGAAGACTACAATTGACAAAAATGGAAACTTCTTACTTTGCAGACAAATTCAAATACTCAAATATATCATATTTTTATTTCAAGAATGGATAAATTATCCGGATTTTAACCTTAATCTTAGGAATGCATAATAGTATGCATACATTCCTGTGCTTTTCCAACTTGATGATGTAACGGAAATTAGGATTTGAAAACAAAATATCTTGCTCTCCCTAGGGTTTACTATTTTACTGGTTGGATATCAATTCTACTGACATTTATAAGAACGGCAAAGTCTTGAATACTGGCATACTCGTATTGTAATTTTATACGTAAGGGTGTCAATATATTTTGAGTCTCAATCGCATTCATCTTTACTTCCTTTTTTAGGATAACCAAGAATAGTTTTAACAAATGTTGCATGTTCGCCGGGGAAAACGAATTGGTGTTAAAGGACAAATCGAATGTAATCGTTTCTCTATTGCTGTTTTTGTTTTTTAAATTCCGAGTCCAATTTCTATTACTCTAGGAATACGCTCAATTCTGCTATCTAGCTTCTATGGAATAAATGATTAAGATGTACATTCATTTGAATAACAAAAAAACGGAGGAATATGAAAGTAATAAAAAACAACCTCCCCTAACCCAAACTAAAGATAAAACATAATAAAAATCAACAACATTGAACAACAGTTAAAGCAACTGTCACGGCATACTGTTAGCACATGCTATTGGTGAAAGTGTAAACATACTCTAAGTTAAGCTTCCGTGCTAGTCAGCTGTCATGTTAATAGAAAAAGATATTAACCTGACACTGTCATCCTGTCCCTACGGCTAGAACATTCATTACGAAACGGCAAAACATAGTTGCTGTCACGAAAACGTCAGGCCAAGGAAAAAAATATATATATTGGTCAAAATTAGATAACTGCACACGCAGAAAAAAAATGAATTAAATAATCGAAACTACAGAGACAAAACAAGCAGCTGCAATCATTTTTAAAACACATGGATATAGGTCAAACAAGGCTTTTCTACATGTTGAAAACAGTATTTGAATATTTATATTATAATTTACACACTACTAGTAACGGACAATGAACGTTTTGGTTGAACCGTCCGCTATTGTCATGCAGTAAACAATCTTTACATGGGTGTATGCTAAAATGTACACGTCTACCGTAAAATGTTTACACTACATGTCCAACCAATAACACACATATACAACAATTCAGATATATAACCGCGTTTTGTGTACAGACCAAATAGACCTTATATAGTTTTTATGCATAGAAACGGACAGAAATGAAGTTTGTAATTTATAAACATTACACTTGAGGAGAGATACGTTTGTTTGCAAGAAATCCAAAAAAACACTCTTCTCCATATCTTGACGTGACTTGGTTCCTATTAGAATAATGTTATATAAGAACAGGCTAAGAATATTTATATATAAAATTACAGAAACAAACGCAAGAGTCGAAAGTTTGAAAACAATCCCAGTTTAATAGCACAGGGTAAATGCCAAAGACATAGAATACAAAAACAAACAATCACAACAAGAAACATGGAACAACAGCAGAAAAACTCCACAAACAACACAGTCCATATTTACTATATAAAAATATAGCTACGTTTATCAATAACTGTTAGGTACCAGTGTGTGATCACAACTTGAAGCCATGTATTAGCAATCGCATGACTCTTGGACGCCTGTAAAGAAGATCTCACGGTATGTTATAAACTATGCATAGATACTGCGTTTAGAATCATTATGGAACTACTAGACTCGGTCAGGCGACGTTTCCTAAAATATAAAAGGCAAAAGTTCTCAACATGTAAATGAATCTACACCAGTATACTTGAAGTATTTAAGATTTTTTTTCTGTAGAAGTTCCTAAATAGTGTTCAAACACTGTCATTACTAGACTGAAAACAATGTTTTATTTTGGCATACATGTACAACTAATCCCTTTAACCGATCAAGTGACATTGTGGCTTTAAATCACTCTTGCGAGAACGTCCCGGTTAATAAATGTTCCGAAACTTTCTCTTAGATTATATCTGATTTTTTTTAAGTCATGAATTCCTTTTTTAAGGCAGAATATTAAGAGAGAATGAATTATCAATGCAGATTCTATTTTTCTTAGTAATTATGTTACTGTATTACGCACAAATAATATGCCAATATTCTGGAACGGACTCAGTTAAAATATGAAATTTGGGTAACATAAGGATTTTCATATCGGAGAAAATATTCTTATGCATTTGTATAAAAACTATCAATTTATCATGAGATGAGGTATTTTTCTCTAAGTAAAATTGTCTTTTTAAATATCTCTTGATAGGTTAAGTTGCCAGATTCCATATTGGATCTGCCACGATTCATCATATAATACACACTTTTATTCAACGAGTTCAGAAAATGTGTTAGTAAACTAGACATTGGTAAGCTTACTAACATACTACTTATCCGGATGTTTTAAAGCAAAACATATACGATATCGTATATCTGCTCACTTTAATTCCACTCGTAAGATTAAATGATTTTTGAGATGATATCTCTCATGAATCCCAACGTAAATACTTTAGATCCTTCATAGAAAAGTGTGGTTTTTAATTTCTAAAATGATCTCAATAATGTTATTAATCTAAGGTGCCATGAAATTGTAAATCTTTTTGTTCTGCTTTGAGATATGTATCTCCTTTTCCTGTTTCTTATTTCTTTTGCTTTCATGTGGCATTATTGCTATCTGTAAAACAGTTGCGTGTACAGTTTGGAAGTTGTTCCCTTATGATCCTTTGATATACCGACATCTTAAATATGCTTAAACAACAACTCGGACGAGATACACAATAGAACCTCGTACAAGGTAGAGATCCAACTTCTTTCAATGTGACGATTCATTCTTTTTCAACGTGTCGAGTCAACCTCCTTGAACATGACCATTAATTTTTTGTCACATGAATTTCATTCAGTTTCTGACTGATTCTCTACACGTCGGGTCTTCGTCTAGTTAAGGTCTCTTTTCTTTTTGTTTCTGTTTTATATGAATTTGATCTACTTACACAAGCTGTGTTAAAGTACTGTTTTCATTCATGTACGTTACAAAAAATAATGTTGCGAGGTGTATATTACGTTATTATATTTCTTTTTGCTTTTAAATGTTACATCGTCGATGCTTATTATATATACACGTTATTTACATTAAATGGGTGTATGAATCTACATTACACCAAACAGATCTCACTAACTGTATGAACACTTATCATGTGACATTCAACATAATGGAGTCTTCCATTTATCCGTGTTTTTTATTATTAATATCTATTAGATATACCTTGATGCCTTTCTCAGATTTAGTACATGTATACGTACTATCTATTAAAGCCAACAATTTGTTATTTCAAAGCATTATTTATGTAGATATACTTATAGAAACAGTAGCAATTTTCTTCACCTTTATTGTAACCAACATCTGCAAAGTAGTTACACAGCATAGACGGAACTATTTTCGTAAATGTCAGTTTGCTAGGCACTATGTTTGTGCTTTAGTTTTGCAAGCAATACCTTTGCTTAAATAATCCCATTATTGATGTTGACATGGGACAAGGTACCGGATATTTTATCATCTTGTCTTGTTAACCAACAATTGACCTTTGTTCTTTGATTTTGCCTTGGCGTTTGCCTGAAAAAAAGTCTTATCTATTAGTCAATATTTACAGTCTAGTGTGAAATGTTCCAATTTAATTAAGACGCTTGCTTGTTTCTGAAGGATATCGCTTTTCCAAAAAAATAATATTATAAAGTATAGCTTTTAAATAATGTGATCGGTCTGGTATATTAAACAATAATTGAACTGTGCTTCATTTATTTTATTGGACTCTTCAAAAGAAATAGCGCATTATGTCAATACGTTTTAAGATCCCACACGATTCGAGTTAACATGTTCGAAAAGC
Organism: Mya arenaria; assembly: GCF_026914265.1. Taxonomy (NCBI): domain Eukaryota; kingdom Metazoa; phylum Mollusca; class Bivalvia; order Myida; family Myidae; genus Mya; species Mya arenaria. The sequence continues at coordinate 66,590,274 of NC_069132.1, read as the reverse complement.
TTCTTCCAATTAATCCAGCGATTCTATTAAGCGTTATTATTATCCTGAGTTAAAGTTAGTCCGACCTTACTGCATGGATGCTATTTTTCTGCGTTGTTGTTTTTAAAAATCATGATTTACCAAAATTACCGTGTATTCCGTATAAGTAGAGCACACAGTAATTTAGAACAGTTCACGATTAGAAACAAATCAAACTAATGGAATTTTTAGCTCTTATTAGCTCTGTTGTTAAAAGAAAATCAGAAATCAGGGTATTGTTATCACCTTGATTTTGTTTTCGTCGTCGATGTCTTCAAGCAAACACTTTAGTAGATACAGGATGCATATGTTCAGCAAGGACTAATAACTCTGATTGTACAAAGTATTGCATTATCTTCGAATGAAAAAAACAACAACTGGAGACCACCATTTGCGTTCGCTATGTAACTCTTTATTTAAGTATTGTATATTTTTTGGTTTCCATTTTGAAAATACGACATAAAGATAGGTCACAAAACTAACAGTCAACACAAATCGAATAGCTCCTTGATGCTGATAAGGAACTATAGAATTCGAGAAACGATAACCATGAAAAAATCCCACAATACTGAAATGCGATTTCGAAATTCTGATGAAATTATGTGAAACATACACAATTGTTGTATTGCATGTCAATTTTCCACCTCAGTAGTATTAACCAGAACTACGTTTTATGAAACCATTACGTTTGATTTTATCTTAAACAAAACGACGTCATACCATTATCTGATCTCAAAGGCTCATTAAGTCACGTATTGAATGTGGAGTTCTCATATTCATCATATTCTTTGCAAATCTCTTCAAGGCTGATGTCTTTACGTGCATCGTGTGTGTATTTCAATTATATTTATGTAATGCTGTGGTGCGCATGGGTGCTGATTCAGTTGGTCTTTATAGTTGAGATATTTTGGGATACAATAAAACAAATATTGTCTTACTTTTTAAATTGAATGTGATAATATCGTACAGCACAAACAATATATGAAGTGTCAATAATACATACACGAAAAATTGTGAATTTTGAGACATTTATATTAAATATTGCTTATATGTTTCGTACTTGTTCGTAGTGTCTTCGTTTTTGTCCGAAAAACATACACTTTGTTGATAATTGTTGGGAGGCGTAAAGTCAAACACTCGTTAAGTAGTTGAAACCCTCAATGGACTCCTGTTTTCCTGACCAAGGCGGCTACCCCAAAAGGTATGGATACAAATATGTGCATGCGTGCGTGCGTGTGTGTGTGTGTGTGTGACAGCTCGGTGAAGCTTTCATGATGTCCATCTTCAATATCGGTGGAGCGGTAGTTTGCATCATGTTTATGGTAAAATTCTGTAATAAAAACACAACATGAAATATATTTTGAGTACCTTTTTTAACAAACACATTCCAGCCTTGTATTAACAATAATACAATAATAATGAGCGTATTCAAACATTCTTTGAGGGATCCCTGACAAGAACATTAAAGTTTGTTTGTTTACAGGATTTAAAAAATAAATAGGTTAAGTAAGTGATTTGCGGATTTTATTTATTAAATGTTAATCCACACTTGCCGGCTTCGTCTGGTATGGTATTAAAGGATGTAGAGTGTTCGGACGGATCAAATAAGCAGATATAATGACAAGATTTGTAGCCAGAGAGTATCATTAAGGATTAACACACAGTTGACAATGCAGATAAAATATCCTTTGAAAAGTTTTTCTCAGTTTCTTGTGAACTGTTCAGTAAACACACAGTTGGTTTCTCGTGTTATACGATACGAAATACTTATATTCAAAGTACAAACAACTACTTATTGCAGTATAAGGTGGGAGGGTCTAGTTGTATAGGTTTTCTCCCCATCTCCCATGAAGTTGTGGGTTCATTCCTTACACGGGTACTTCTATCGCATCCTTTTTAGATGAAGATACAATTACATTAATCTACTCAGAAAAAAGTCTCGTGTGCAAAATATAGTAAGCTCATTTCTTTCGGCACAGTCGAGATAAATACATAAAAAGTAGTAGAAATTAAGTAAAACCAAATATTATGACGCCAATTGCTACCAATCAAATGAGTACAAATTTGTTTCGATGCAAAAACATATGAATGAGTTCGTTCTATGACTATCAAATTGTATTCATTTTGAAATAAATATCTGCATTGAAGTCGGCAAAATATTTATTTATATTCAGCTTCTTATTTTCAATTTCAACCTGCCGCCTATGATTTCAAGAGCTATATCAATATATATATATATAACTTATATCTTACCATATAAAGCAGGACAAATTTCTTGGACATTTCTTTCATTATATAGGTGCTGGAGTTTATCTGAAAACATTTCCCTGTGGCATTTGTTAAGTCAAATGCATTGGGGACTTAACAGAAGCAATCTTGATCGTGAAGGAATGCAACTTAAGATACTAAGGCATTTCGGAATCGTTATCCCTTGCTGCTCAATTCTGTTGAATCAGCAGTTTCTTTCTTATCTGGCGATAGTTGATTTCGCATGTAAGAGGGATGGTTTTTCAAAGTAAACATTCATTGCATGTAAGAGAAATTCAGTAACATGTTTGGATGCTCCACTATTTGCTTTCATCCTTAGTGCGCGTGATGTTAATGTGATTTCTACCTGAATGTCATATGAAACCGATCACAATGTACCACGAAGAGGCTCCCCTTAATTTGAAGGATGACTTTTAAAGTTACCGGAAAATTCGGAATCCGGGAGGCTTTATTTTACATGTGTGATTTTTTTGCAGATTCGTTAATAAAAAAGAATTACCAAAAACGACTTCCTTTATAAAATCGTTTTAAAGACACGAACTGACATGACGGACTATTTTGTTTAATGATACCATTTCAGCATTGTGTAATGATAATTGTTTTATGTTGTCATTACGTATGTTAAAAATTAGTGTTACTTTATACCAGTAACAGAAGTCCTTCAATGGCGCGTCGGTCGACCTCATTTTACACCGCGAATGGGCCACTCTGCCCGCCCACGCAGTTCCTGTGGTACCATAAATTGTTTTGTAAACGTTAATTGAGACATCATTCCATCAAAGCCGTTCTGTCTAAACCGCGAAATGCCAAACGTCGTTTTTTATCATTAATGAGCTATCAAATAATTTGCTTCTTTCCGGACGTAGTTTCGATTTACCGCCGGTCGACATCACTTGTTGTGTTTTTATTTGATGCAGTGGGAGACGTGATTGTTTCCTAGAGTTCTTGATTTCATAAGACCGGAAAGACAAGTAACATATAAATATTTATAATAATGTAAATAATAAATTTCATAGTTTCAAAATATCACTTATTCATTTATATTTATATTAATTACACAGACATTTTATAAAACTATAACCAAAACCATTTCTGATATTTTCTATAATTTATTACCTTCAATGATCAAAAGTCATTCTTGATATACCTTTTAAACTGAAGAACTCAATGACTATGATTTTGTATTATCCATATTAAGATCATGAAGCGGAGCGTACCTAAAATTGTGGTACTTGGTCAGTCCTGGATTTGGCTTAAACATGTTCTTTAAGAATTTCATCCATTTACTTGGGTCACCGACTTGGCTGAGTTTTGAATATTACAATAAACTGCGTGTAATAGTACCTGGTAGCAAATTTTGAACAGAGCCTGCCACTCCGTTAAATCTCAGCATTTGATGATCACTATTTGACCTGCATTCAGTTATCTTAGGTTAATACAAATACAAACTATCATATAAATAATACGTATGTGTAGAGTTTGTGTCGGTCGGGACCACGTTACGATGTCTTTTGTGTCAGAAAGGTCAACAGTGTCAACATTTCAAAAAATAGACTTGATCGACAATTTCAAGTTCATTAGCCAGGTCAGGGTAAAATAACTCGTATCTGACAGTACTCACTGGCGATTGTTGGCTGCATATAAGTTTTTAATTAATTGAAACGATATACTGCATGATTGAACTCAAAAAATTGCCACAGAAATTCAGTGTAGCGAAAGTACCTAGGGAAATTATATAGGAAACATATGGTTAAATAGTTCATAGGAATTAGTCGTCATAGGCATCAGATCGCTAAGCTTCTAGCGGATTACGATGCAGAATAGTTTTTTCTTTCAAAATATTTTGGTCCTTTTTGACCATTTTTGTAAAAATGGTAGAAACTCGATGCCTAGAAACTGTTTATTCAATAGTACGATAAATGTTAAATTGCCCCTCCTCTGGCGTGATCATGGTGATCTAAGCGGGATAGGAATAATCCATCGGCAAGGTAATGACACTTTGGGTATGGCATGTGAAATGAAAATTGTAGTACTTAAATAATTTCATAACTATTTCTCTCTTTTGTTCGATCTGAAAATAATTTGTGATTTATGCTTGACTGCATTTTCGCAGTATATCATTATTATTACATAATTCAAATAATGATACTCGAAGTGAGACAGTAAAAATGTACTTTTGTTAATCAGGTGTTATTGCGAATTAGATGTTCATAAGTTGAAAAGTACCAAAATATATATGTGATATAAAGTTTTGGAATTTGTTCTTGAAATGTGGCTTCCGAATTGACGATGAAATGATGAAATTAAGTGAAACATATACAATTGTTGTATTGCAGCCACGAAATGTACCTGAATATCAATTTTCCACCTCAGAAGTGTAAACCATTTCATTTGAATTTATCTTAAACAAAACGACGTCATACCATTATCTGATCTCAAAGGCTCATTAATTATCGCATTGATTGTAGAATTCTCATATTCATCATATTCTTTGAAATTCTTTTCAAGGCTGATGTATTTATATGCATCGTGTGCGTCTTTCAATAATATTTATCAAGGGTTGTGGCGCTCATGGGTTCTATGTGGTATTTAAAGTTGAGATATTTCGGGATACAATAAAAAAGTAATATTGTCTTACTTTTTAAATAAAATGTGATTATATCGTACAGCGCGAAAAGAATATCAACTGTCAATAAAACATACACGAAAAATGGTGAATTTCGAGACATTTATGTTAAATATAGCTTTTTTGTTTTACGTACTTGCTCGTGGTGTCTTCGTTTTTTCGATAAAAATGCACTTTGTTGATAGATGTTGGGGGAGGCGTAAAGCTAAACACTTGTTAAGTAATTGAAATCCCCAAGGAAGTCCTGTTTCCTGACCGTTCCAAGGCAGTATCACCTCATGTGTCGATAGAGATGTGTGTGTGCGTGAGTGCGTACGTGCGCGCGTGCGTGCGCACGCAAGAGAGAGAGAGCAAGCGTGTATGCGTGTGTGTGCGTGTGCTCGCGCGCGTGTGTGTGTGTGTGTGTGTGTGTGTGTGTGACAGCTCGGTGTAACCTTTTTGATGTTCATCTTCGATATCAATGGTTTGGTAGTTTTCATCATGTTTATGGTAAATATCTGTAATAAAATCATAGCATGAAATATATATTGAGTACTTCTATCGCGTCCTTTTAAAATGAACATACAATTAGATTAATCTACTAAGAAAAAAGGACTCGTGAATAAAATTCATTGAGTACGTTTCTTTCGTCACAGTCGAGTTAAGTACATATATATCAGTATAAATTAAGTGAATCCAAATATGATAACGCAAAATGCTACCAATCTAATGAGTACAAACTTGTTTCGTGGTCAATTGAATAAGAATGAGTTCGTTTTATGATTATCATTTTGTTGAATTCTTATGTGAAAAACTACCGAGAGGTTTTGATGTGAGCAAAATGTTGATTTATATTCAGCTTCTTACTTTCAATTTCAATCTGCCGCCTCTGGTTTCAAGAGCCTTATCAATACATAATTTAACTTATATCTAATGTTATAAAGCAGGTGAAGTTTCTTGGACACTGCTTTGATTCATTATATAGGCTCTGGCGTTTATCGGAAAATATTTTCCTGCGGTATTTGTTAGGTCAAACGCTTTGGGGTTTAAACAGTAGCAAACTTAATCGTGAAGGAATGAAACTTAAGATACTAAGGCATTCGGAAAGTGTTTTCCCTTGCAGCCTAATTCGTTTCAATCAGCGGTTTCTTCCTTATTTGGCGATAGTTGATGTCGCATGTAAGAGAGACATTTTTTCAAAGTTAGCATTCATTGCATCTGAAATTTAGTAACGTGTTTGGATGCTCCACTATTAGATTTCTTAAGTTGCTTTCATCCTCAGTGCGTGTGATGTTAATGTGATTTCTTCCTGAATGTCATATAAAACAGATCACAATGTAACACGAAGAGTCTCCCTTTATTTTGGAGGATCATTTTTAAAGTTACCGGAAACTTCGGAAGATTTTCTTTGACTAGAATGGATTTTTGAATATTCGAAAATAAAGAAGAATTACAAAACAACGACATTTTTATTAAATCGTTTTGAAGACATGATGGACCGGTTTGTTTAATGACGCTTTTTAGCGTTGCGTTATGATAATTGTTTTGATGTTGTCATTACGTATGCTAAAAGTTAGTGCCAATTTATACCAGTAAAAGAAATCCTTTAATGGACGTCGGTCACTTTCATTTTACACCGCGAATGGACTTTTTAATCATTAATGAGCTTACAAATAATTTGCTTCTTTTCGGAAGCAGTTTCAATTTACCACCGTTCAACATCCCTTGTTCTGTTTTTATTTGATACAGTGGGAGACGTGAGTGTTTCGTAGAGTTCTTGATTTCATAAGACCGATGTGTGCGTAGACTGTTGATTCGAAAGTTCAAATTATTCTGAACAGGAAATATTATGGTATTTGTTTTTAAACTACCCAATTACCTACATAACGATTTACAGTTTGTCAAATAACAATTTTAGCATTTTCAAAAACAGCTTCAAATGAGGAAAGTATCAATTAAGCTTATTTCGATTCCATGAAATTATTGTTTCAGGTTTTTAAACTTTGCTTCTTTCTTCATGTCAACCTTTCGGCAAAGAACGTTAATCGTTAAGATTAATCGTTAAGATTAATTTGAAGCATCGCTTCCTTAGTTAAACTACTATGCATTTAGCTTTTACTTGAAAGTTTCCGCTAGTCGCTTACATTTATAAAATTGTTTTGTTTGTTTGTTCGGCCTACGCATGCCAACGGAATCAAGAGAAAGGGCGGCCGAAGAGGGTCTTAGGAGACCAAAGGGTTACCGTATGGCGTATCAACATATTTTACAGGCTGTTGTTATCAACGTACGATTATATTGCGGAGTATTTTGTTTTTATTTCTACGTTCGCTTTAGAATAGGCAAGTTGTATCCATGCCGTTGAGCGGTTGCAATGTTACATGCGTTGGCCGTTCGGTTGTCTCTCGTTTGCCGTTCGGCTGCTCTAAGGTCATTGCAGGCGCCTTGCGACAACCTTTTCCCTGCCTTGGTTTTTGTCAAAAACCTACTGTCGCAAGAGGGACGCCCTTAGGCGGCCGTGCGTTATCCTTTCAGGCCGAACATCACCCAACGGTTTTCTATCCCCACAGCTGCGCATCTACACTAACATTTGTGGCTGCTTCGGTATACGACCGTAGGTTTGATGCGTTGACACTATAATAACTATTAGCCGTAGATATTACATTTGCCAACGGCCGCCGTGGCAAATGTGACTGAGGGATTTAATGTGACTCATCGTGTGGTTTTGTGCCAAAATAAGGTATCTGGGCAAAATTCAAGTATTATTATATTCACAAAGCTTATTCTTTTCGTAAAGCGAATCCATTTATTTTTATAAAATTTCCAATTTTTTACTGAGAAATTGAAGTATTTAAGGCGTAACAACAAAAAGGTGTATTTCTTGATAACGTTTGCTTCTTTATGATTATCAACATACATACGGAAAACAACATTTTTATATGTAGATCAATTAGTGCTCCACTAAAAACACACTATTTAAACCTTCATATGAAAAGCATTACTGTTTTAACCCTATTTTGGCAATACAAACTTGGTTGGCATGGCAACGGTTTTCCTAGAATTGAAAAAACTACAAGGTGTTTTTTGTTTTTTTTTAAATCAGTGTTTTTGTCATTCATTTTTTTATAATATAAGTTTATGTCCCTTAATTACTACAGCGTTTCAAGCATCTCAATAATTAACTAGTTAATAAAGGGATATAGGAGACTTCAAACATATTTAACACAAACTAAGGAGAAAATAGAACCTTTATTAGTTAATTTTCAAGTATGAAACAAGGCATCATTTTGGTGAAAAGCAAACTTTCACTCGAATAAGATGTAAGTATATTATACTGAAAATAATAAGCTAAAACTGTAACCTTCTTGTTATAATATAATACAACTATGGTTGCCATGGCAATTTTTTCCTTATTATTCGGAGAAACCAATGTTTTTGTTGTTTGTTGTTGTTTTTTTCATGAACATTCAGTTTTTAGTCATTCCTTATGAAATAAGTAAAGAGCAAAATGCACATAAATTCATGTCCCTTAAGTAACAACTGTGTTTCAAGCATGTCAATTAATCTAGTGATTAAAGGAATGAAGGAGACTTCAAACAGAGGAGTGATCTCCGCTAACAGGATCAAATACCTTGTTGCATGAAGGTCCTTTGATTTCAATTATCTCTCGCATTTCACCACTGGAGACAGGGCAACCTCTAGATTTTCGACATATTCCCGCACAAACTCTGTCCCTGGATGGCTACTAGTGATCATAAAAGATAAGTAACATTATTATATTTATAATGATGTAAATAATGAATTTCACAGTTTTAAAATATATTACTTATTCATTTACCAGTGATAATAACTACACTGACATTTTATTAAACTTTAACCTAAACCATTTCTGATATTTTCTATCATTTTTTTTTTACCTTAAATGGTCAGTCCTGGTATTGGCTTCAACATGTAAGAAGTCCATCCATTTGGCTTGCTCGCCGACTCGGCTGAGTTTTCAATATTACAGTAAGATGCGGGTTATTGTACCTGGTACCCACCATGTGATAATTTTTGGACAGTGCCTGCCACTTTTTCCAATCTACACATCTCAGCATTGGATGATCACCATTGACCTGGATTCAGTTATCGTATGTTCAAACAGAACTATCATATAAATCATATTTATGTGTAAAGTTTGGAAAGTGCCGTTCGGGACCAAATTTCGTTACCTTCTGTGTCAGAAAGGTCAACAATGTCAACATTTCCAAAATTTACTTGATCGACAATTTAAAGTTCATTAGCCAGATCAGGGTCAAATAGCTCGTATCTGGTAGTACTTACTGGCGATTGTTGGCTGCATATGAGTTTTCAATTAATTAAAACGATACACTGCATGATTGAACTTAAAACATTGCCAACTTTTGAGAAATCCAGTGTAGCGAAAATGCCTAGGGAAATTATACAGGTAAAATATGTTTAAACAATTCTCACGATTAGTCTTTCAACAGATCAACTTACTTCCTTCATACATGTTAGGATCATTCTTCCCCTTTAATGTAATGTTTTCGTTTTAATTTGATGATTTTTACATTTTTGTCCAATTTTAGGTTTGTTGGTTACTCAAAGTTGAATAAAGAAGCAGCTGAAATTTGTTTTGTTATTTAATGTTACTTAAAGACATCCGCTCGCTTAGCTTTAAAAGGATTACGATGCAGAATTTTTTCTCTTTTAGAGTATGTTGGTCCTTATTAATAATTCATGTAAAATAGTAGAAACTATGCTCAGGAAATGTTTATTCAACTGTACGATAGAGGTTGTATTGCCCCTCCTGTGGCGTGATCATGGTGATCTCAGCGGGATAGGAATAATAGTCGGAAATTCCTCCGCTACTCAATTATGGCTAATACTAAAATCGTCTTAAACTAAATTAACCATCGAAACGTATATTATAAAGACTGATCAATTTTATGACCTCCATAAAGTCTGTATTTCTTATGTGCCTTAATCTAGCCATACGTCTGATGAATTAAAAAATTGTCAAACTAGTCGTTGTATACGCTACTATTGCAATCAGAGAAGAAATCGATAGAGATCGCCGTGAGTCTTATAAGCTCCAAAGTTGGCAATGAATACGTCTGCAATGTAAAACTATCAGTGGTCGGTTACAAATGTATTCCCCATATAATTTAAATGTATAAATATGAAAACATATGCTTACCTTCGTTTTATATCATACCTTCAACCAAATTCTCTTGTTTATGGTCAATGCACTCGCGTAAGCTTTTTGACCTAAATGTTTATCTTGCGAAAAAATTAGGTCATGAGCGATCTGAATAAAGGGGAGATTACAGCAACGAAACGCATGTAGATGGGAATTTTATTTTCAAACTTTAGAGAAATGTGTCAAATACAACTATTTGTAATATCTATATCTAAACTACCCGACAGTTCAGCAGCAGACATAAAAAGGTTTAAAATTATTTGTTTATTGGAAATAAAAGTTAATTGTATGTATGTAAGCCAAAATCTCAAAGTGCGTCACAAATATCAATTATTAAAATTCACTTATTATCTGGTAATACCTTTAAATAAAGACAATTCTCTAAAAGCCTATAATAAAACAGTACAAATTAGAAAGTATTCAAAGCTGTACCCAAATGTGTCACCATTTTTCCGAATAGATTTCGCTTGGGCGTCGGATAGAATCCACAACTGCCGAATGTGGACGGGGAAAAAGGCATCATCACCGTCTTTCTGCGTTTACATCTTGACGGTTTATTTGCTACGAATATAACCTTGAAAAGACATACTTTTGAAAAAAGTTAGATAATGTGAGTGTTGTGCTGCTCATGTATTATTAACATTAACCAGTGTCCTTGAATTAATCGCCAAAGGATATGTATATATGAAACTATAAATCGCGCAGAAATTTGCCCGGAGTCTGTTTAAATGAGGAAACTCTAAACCATCTATTACAAACACATCTTAACCATATTGTATTTGTATACGAATCTTTAGATTTAAGGATGAAACAAGAAAAGGTATGAGAATAAATACTCCTGGGTGCACATGCAATTTGATTCCTGTGGTTGTATTATAGGAAATAAATAATGGCTTGGCAGGTGTTTATTTCAATTATTTATCATTACAGTCGTGACATTCATGCATAATCTACTGCAATTTATGCAAATTTATTTTGACAGTCAAGCATAAAAATATAGTCAAATAGCTAATGACTTTTTTAATCTTACATACGTCAGATCGAATTTTCGGACACCATTGCAGATAGCGTCGAGATTTTTATGTAATTTAACATTGTTCTGTACACTATGGAGCTATTTATTGACAGCTGGGAAACCAATATTGAATACAGAGTTTTCTGTCAACATGAATTAAGAAGAACACAGAAATAATGCAGACATTTCATATTTATCTTCAACAAGTAAATGAAAACAGTCGTATCAAATTCAATGAAAGGAACATCGATAAATAGATTTACGTACATTAGAACGTGTTACAACATTCTTAAAGACTTACAAGGAGTATACTGAAAGTGCTATACAAATGTTTCGTTCACATAAAAAATCCCTTGTTATCCACTATTAAAGATTACAAAAGGTAATTGCATAAATAGAACATACATTAATCAAGTGCTTTGTCAATATGTAAAAACATGAAATAGCTTGTTCAGTTTCACCGAGCAGAAAAAACGTTTAATACTCATAATTGTGTATATATACAATCGGCAAAACAATAACTGTTTTGGCCATGAATGTGTGGAAGACTGATATATATATATATAATATCAGTCATATATCAATCATTGTAGTTTTTAATTTCACGACACGGACTCAATCTAAGAAAACGCAAGATAACATGGAACAGTCAGTAGTTCTTGTTGTTTGTTATGGTACACGTCATAAATCTTAATATATTCTCAATCTACCCAAATATTGTATATCAATGATGTGGAAATGTATTTTGGAAGAAGATGCATGATGTTTTTGTACATAGACTCAAGTATTTTCCTCGTCAGAAACACCAATGCCTTTAACTCGAATTAGAAGAACACTTCACTTGTATTTGTGCTTAACGTTTTGTAAAACAAAAAGGTTAATGACTTTTTATGTAATATTAGCATCTCTGTAATTAAGCACAACGTGACATGTAACCAAAACGGTAGATTTCCTACTCATCGGAAAGATTTACTACTGCATTATGCATTGTTGTGTGCCGTAAGTGGTTTGGCTATGACAAAAATGGTTATTGAAGAGTATTTAATTGTGACATGCGAATTCATTGAAATGTAGTTTTTTCCCCTGCCTCAAATAAATTTAATTAAACGAGATTTTTTTTCAGCGAATTGTCCCACTGTGTTCATGGATTGTAATGAAATAAAGTCCAAAGGTTGTCGACGATGTACGCCGTTACTTTGTCACTGTCACATTGCATTTATTATCAAAATCTAAACCAAACAAGGTTAAATATATTTGTATATTCTTTTATTCCAGAAAATTAGAGGTCAATCGGGTTGTCTCCCTGGCCTTAACTTTCACGTGGAGGAACTTATAGGCTACACGCGCCAAGGGGCTATTACAGCAATCATGTACAACGGTTGGTTATAGTACTTAATTGACTGTGATAATTCAAAACATTTGGCAATAGTCTTATTTATTTTATACAATTTCTTTGTTTGCTTCTTTTCTATACAATACACTGGGTGTATACTGATTGTATAAAAAACAGTTGGTTGTAATTTATCTCTTGTTGAGTGTTTATTCTCTAAGTAAACCAATTGCCCTATGCTGATATTGATATATTTAAAGTTGAATACTACACGTAGAACTGAACAACCATGATTGAGGTTTGACACAAAAACCCGTATGAAACTGTAGACAATTTGTATCTAACACGTGAAAATATGTCAAATATTCCATTTGTATAATAGATCTAATAAGTATTTTTATAAAAGAAATATATTAAAAAAGATTTTTTACAAAAGTAATAAGAATAATTGTTTGCTAAAGTTTAGAGTTGTATATTTCACGGGATATGCAACAAACGATGTATTTAATGATTGACGCAGTCACAATTAAAATTAAAAGAAAAATGTTAACGAGGTGAAAATTGCGTTCTTACACTGTTTCACACTAGTGTTGAGTTTAATATATGCATTAAAGCATATGAATTAAAAGGTTACTGTAGATTTTGATCAAAAGCGCGCCAAATTGCATGCGTCGCTAAAATTGTGTACCAGCCCTGTGTCATGTGCAGTGAATATATCTTATTTTCATTCCAGTGAAATAGTAAAAATATTTCAATAATGCAACTCTAAAACTCATCGTTTACCTTATTATAACAATTTAATATAAATTAACGTGGTTGATGATATTAAGCAAGTTACATGGTCAAAATCTCTTGACCGTGTTCTGCGGTTTATATTGTTTGGATGTGTTATTGGTCAATAGTCAAAAGTGTCTGTCCGAAGTCCATCTATTTAAGAACATTTTGATTTGCGATTACACTTTTTAATTAATTCAAAAAGTAAAATTAAGTTCAATTGCTTTAAATTTCATCTGCTAAATGTATTACTTAACATAGCTAAAAGAAAGATTAAGCAATTAAATAGACGAATGAAAATTATAAACTTAAACAATAAACAATCTACCCAACTATTGACAGTTCGTCTTACAAAAACTATGTGCGGAAAAAATGCGTTTTTTTTTGCGTCAGTATTCAAATACTCCAATTCATTGCCTGTTAAATTTCAAGTATGCATTCAATATCCAGATGTTAAACTTGATCCTGGCAAAAATGCTACAAATATTCCACCGCTTTTCTCAGAAAGTCAGTTTCTAATTTGTCAAGAAAAAAAATATATTGCTCTTCCTAGGGTTTAATATTTCACTTGTTGGGTATCCATTGACATTTATGCAAATGGATTTTTTATTAATATTGGCATTCTCGTATTTTTATTGTCAACATAAGAAAGCCAAATGTTTTTTTTTAGATGAAATCTTCCCGTCATTCTTATATTAACAACGTATAGTTTGTACAGATTACATTATTTACTTTGTGCACAACTCTTGTGTTCAAGTAGATAACTTGGACTATGTTAGACGAAATAGTACTTACATTGACATGAATCTTCTTTTGACATTATTCCTAGTTAGCTTTGAAAAATAAGACGAAAACGGTATTTACAGTCGATTTTAGTTAATGTATCTGAGAGAGTGTCTTTTGTTGTGTAATTTGGCCCCATATATCTATCACGTCAATGTGTTGTTGTTTCCAGTCCTCTGACTAACTTTAATTTCATTTATAAAATCAGTGTCTAGTTTATATATATTTTAAAGCTACAAGACGCACAATAATACAATTTAAACCAACGCAAACTAGTTTTCTTATGAGGAACTGGGACCACATGTTCATAGAAATACATTTCAATAACAACATAAACTGACTTCTCGGAATTAAAGGACAGCCAAGAAAGACTGTTGGAAATAAGCTGTTACGTTTCGTTGTTAGTCGTTTTTTTAAGTTATTGTCTCATATTTATTACTCCAGAAATATGCTCATTTCTATTCCTTTCTCCGGCTCCTATGGAATTAAATTGCAGGCGCACATACATTTGAATAATAAAAACATCCCCAGTCGAATATATAAAGACCTGGATTCATTTTAAAACTATACGACCTTTAGGCGTGAATAATTTGCATTGCAAAATTGCTTTAATGTTAGTATAACGTGCACTCGTAGTGTGGCAGTGAATATCTGAATAATACTGCTCATCTATAGGATTGTGTATGAACTCAATATTATAACTCCTTTCCCCTCTTTCTCCTACACCGACCCCAAAAATAACACAGAAGTAAATTAACGACATTAGATAACATTAAAAGCTACTGTCGCGACATAATTATAGCACAATTCTCTGCATTGTAAATCATTATTATTAGTCAACATTCCTTTACAATGTACAGTCATTAACCTAACATAGTTCTCCTGTCCCTACGGCTTGAAGAACTGAGGAATCCGATTTCCTGTCACGAAATGTTGTTAGGTCAAGAACAACGTCAATATATTAAAGTCGACATCTAAATAATTGTACATAGTGTTAACTTCGCATGCTTTTCCCATGACATTGAATTCCTTCAGCATTTGGTAAAAAATACAAAACGCATAATATGCTTGATATAAAGGTCTAGAAGTCAACACACTATAATGTTTGGAGACCTTCGGTCGTATTCATTAAGCTTCTTCGTAAAGAGTGTTAACTCTAAGATGAATTAAATTAACCATACCAATGTCTTTACAACAAAAAAAATCCAAAATAAATCAGCAAGGACAATATCCAAACAGTTAAAGCATACGAATAAATTTGATTAAAAAAGAGGGTATTCAAAAATATGTGTTGTTAAAAATCGCACATTTTCACTAATGTCAAAATTCACTAAAAACTTTATGCATACCTTAGCATGTCTTTATATCTTTTAAAATACTGGAATGCAACGTTGTATTTTTGTCTTTCTTTATATTTATTCTTAAATATTCTGACAAACATATTTGTTTTGTTTCGAGCTCTAATAAGCTTCTGCTATATCGTGCATGTCTAGATATACTTCAACTTTTAGGGTTAAACTATCTTGGGCTTTTAATACACAGGTCTTTTAAATACTTTTGTAAAAACTACAGAAACAAGCTCAGTAGCAAAAAGTTTAAACATTAACCCGGTTTAATGGCACTGGGTAAACGCCAAAGACATAGAACACAAAAACAAAAAATCACAAACATGAAACATTGAAGAACAGCACAAAACTCCACAAACAGCACACTGCATATATACTATATATATATAAAGGTATGTTTATCAAGGATTGTTAGGTACCGCCTTTGAACGGTCAGTAATATGTAAATTTACTGCGGGTTTAAACCAGTTTACGTTCAAAAACCTCACTCTTATTCCAACAATCCTAAATAAAGAAAAAAAAACATAAAAGGTAAATCTTATCAAAGTGAGGGGTTTGCTGATTGTCGCTGAGCAAAGAGGCCCACAAATGTGAGTACTATAATGTAAACCATACTGGGTGAGTACCTAAATCGGAACATTTTCGGCGCTATTTTTGATTTTTTTTAATTTGACTTGCACCACATCTACAAAATCAGCATACTTGGATTCAAGACCAATTGGTTGATATAAATGATATTTTTCAAGTTAATACCAATGAAAAGAACTTTATTGACCGCACAGTCAAGAAATGCCATTTTTGTCCTAGGAGTACCTTAATATGGAACAGTTTTAATTCGTTATTTATTTTTATGCACTCTTTTAAAATTATTGCTACATGTTTTGCTTGAGTAAATTAATAATTTATATAATTTTTAGCTTATTTTTTTTGTCATTTATGTCAGTAAAATTTGACGATTTAAGTAAAAATACAGACTGTACCAGTATGCTGTGATTGTTGCAAGCATGAAGTCATTCCCCCGAGTGCCATGTAATGACATTTGAACATGAAAAACTTTGAATGATAGCAGCATTTGAAATACTTACCGGAGTATCGTGTTCTTTGGAGCTTGTATCTAAGGCAAGCGTCTATATTGATTTGAAATCGTAAATAAACCGATCGCTTTTGGAAAAACGCTTTTATAACGGGTGTTCCATATTGAGGTACTGTTCCGATTTAGGTACTCAGCCAGTACAGACAAGCCAAACAGCCTAAAACATTAAACCATGCTCATTTTTAAAAAAGGCACATTTACAATGCCAAACAATTCCCTAATGATATGATGAAAATGATCATTGAACGTTGACATTATTCTTTACAGACTACAATTTAATTGCCGGTCAATGAACGTTTTTGGTGAAAAGTTGAAACGTACATAAATACTATTTTATTGTCAGTCTTAACAAGGGTGTTAGATGAAACTTACACGTTGATCGCAAAATATCAACCTTTTTGATGAACACAATCAGAACTTTATGACATTTTTTACAATTGAACAAATATGAGTGAAATTAAATTTCGTAACTGGTAAACAAAACACTTGAAGCGAGATTATTGCGTGAGCCAGAAACCCTATTTGGCTTAAAGATGCTCAATTCTTGATCATGACGTGACTTGGTTCATTGTTAAATAAAATTATTTAAGGACAGAATAAGAAGCCGGAGTTTAGGATTCCCATGACACTAGAACGCCTGTAAACAATACCTCTCGGTTCCTCCTAATTATGCATAGAGTCTGCATTTGGAATCATTGAATTTATTAACCCGGTCAGACCAAGATTCCTGAAATATCTTTTCATCGTATAAATGTCAAAATTTGTCAATGTGTATAGGACCCTCACACACCAGTTAAATAATGAGACAAAGAATATTTTAAAATAGGTCATACTTCTTTCCAATGGACAGATACTGCGGAATCGTTGTGAATTCGTGCAACACAAAAGAGGAAAAACATGATATTATGAAGTGTAAGGCAACTCTCAAACAAAACGCTACATACAAAAACATTTATATAGAACATGACTTAACTCCGGAAGAAAGAAAATCTATTGCAAACCTGAAGACTATTGCAAAAGTTATTGGTAACGATAAACTCGATGTTAAAGGCAACCGACTATTGCAGAAAACACACAATGAGGAGTCGCGTGACGCTCACGAGTGGCAAGAAGTGCGGCACCGCCGAAAGACGTCCCCTCCCCAGGTACGCACGAGATCTGGCAGGAAACCTTCACAAGACGTCATGATACCAACCGTACTTCATATCACCATGAGCATCAGTCGTCACGTGACCGACACGAGACGCGCCATCGCGACCATGCACGTGATACAAGCCGCCGCCACCAGGGATATCATGACGGTGATGACCGAAGAAGATACACCCACGGTAACCAAGGTTACCAAGGTCGTCACAGAAATAATTACCGTCAATACTAGGTTTCATGCGGGTTTTGGAATACAAACGGTTTCAGTCGGAATGAAATGTCGGAAAATTATCAAATTATCAAATACGCAAAAATTGTTTTGTTCAATTAAATCTTGACATTGTATATATAGCAGAAACACAGTTAAAGAACGATGGAATTTTAAACGTTGAAGGATATATTACATGGATTGGACAGAATCGAACTAACTTACACAGAAGGGCACCAAAAGGAAGTGGAGGCATCGGTGATCTTATTCGGAATACATTTTTAAATACGTTTACTGTGAACAAGTTCAATGATGAACATGAAGGAATTTTATGGTTATCATTAGCGAATAAAATAACTAAAGAACGAATTCGGATCGGTGTGTGCTACTTACCCCCGGCAAACTCAACACGCAACATTCAAATTAACGAATTCTTAGAAACACTTCTTTCATAAGTATACGAGTATCAAAAGGACTCATTAGTCGTCGGAGTCTTTCACATTCGTGTCGGAAACAATGACGATTACATAGCTGGAGTTGACTGTATACCGGAAAGAGATATAATTGACTATCACATATCGCCATATTGCGATGCTTCTTCTAAGTGCTAATTTATGTATTTTAAATGGCAGAATTTGTATTAAAAATGATAATACAAGCATCTCAACAAAGGGTTGCGCAGTTGTCGACTATTGCCTAGTTCCATACAAACAGTTTAACCGTTATGAACATTTTAGCGTAATAAGAGCAACATATCTTTTACAAAAAAGCACTTGTATAAACACACTAGATCGAATTACAATTCCCATTCAGTGTTACAGTGGACTTTGTCTATGACAAATTTTAAGAATGTTGATAGTATTTACACAAGTGTTGTTAATGGCAAGTTAAACAAAAGCAAGATAATACACGACCGACAGAATATTCCAGAAGTTTTTATGAACAATCATGATATGTATGAACTTCTTTAGGAAAAGATAAACCTGCTAGAGGCCAACAGAGATAGACAAAAACATATTGACAATTCTTATACTGAATTTCTGGATATACTTAACTCGCATATGACGACGCACTTAAATCCAAGGGAGATAAATCTCAATGTAAACAACACGAATAATAAGCGAGTTAACAAACCTTGGTGGAAAAAGGATTTGAGCGTTGAGTGGAAGGGTGTTTGCGTAAGCGAAAATTTATGGCTCAACTGTAAGATCAGATCTCAGAAAAACTTATTAAAAGCAATATATATGAACAAAAGAAAACTATTCGACAAACATATTAAACGTAGAAAAAGGGCACACTGGCATGATGAACAAAGTAAATTATTAAAAGCTTGTGAAAACACAAATAAGAGCGATTTTTGGAAAGACATAGGGAAGATTGGTATCGGTTCCGAGCGAAATAAATATATTCCGATAGAAGTCTTGCTAGCGGACGGTACGGTATCAACATCACCTCAAGACGTCTTAAACAAATGGAAGAATTCTTTTGAAAAGCTAAACAATGTACCAAATATTAATAACGAGCCTTTTGGTATACAAAATAACTTACATGAAACACTTTGAATACTCACTCACTCGTTGGAATTCATATTTTGGAGACTGACAAAGCTGTGAAATCGTTAAACAAGAATAAAGCCCCCGGGCACGACGGTATACCAGCCGAGAGGTCAAACAATAAATTGACTGTGTACTACTTACATGCCTTATTAAACGTCTGTTTTGACACAGGGGCAGTTCGATTGGTTTTGACGTATCCACTAGCCTGAAACAAGGCTGTCTGGTTTCCACGACAATGTTCAACTTTTTTTAAATGACTGCAGCGAACTATTTGAGCATTCAAATAAGGTGTTTTATTTAACGGCAAGATAATAAGTCACCTATTTTATGCGGATGATTAAGTGTTAATTGCCGAAAATGAAAACGATCTTCAACATCTAGACATACTATCGCGATGGTGTTGCACAAACGACATGACCGTTAATATTAAGAAGAGCAAGGTTATGCACTTTTGAAATCCATCTAGACAGAAAACACAGTTTAAGTTCAATTGTAGTAATAATGAATTGGAATGCGTAGAAAAATATCGTTACCTAGGACTACTAATAAATGACACTCTCGATTATAACATCACTGCAAAATACGTTGCCCAGTCAGCTACACGGGCCCTTTGACTTATTATATCAAAATTTAAAGCCATGGGAGGCATGCCATTTAACATATTTACGAAACTTTACGACACAGTAGTCTGGCCAACCATCAGCTACGGTGCTGCGATATGGGGAACACGGGAATACGCCTGCCGTCCAGCACAGAGCCAGTCGCTTCTTCCTTGGAGTAGGAAAATATACACCAAACGCCGCTGTGAATGGTGACTTGGGATAGACCCCACCTCTTGTTAAACAATGGAAAGTTGTCATTTCCCATTGGGTCCGATTAGCTAATATGGACAGTAATCGATTGAATAACTTTGTATTTAAAGCAATATCTGGTAATAATAAGTGTTGGAATCGTACTGTAATGAATGAAGTGAAAGATATAGCTGACTATAACTTGGATATAAACGTTAAAATTCGTAGACCTGAACACTTTAGATTAATAGATAAGTGTCATGCAACTATGCTTGACCAAATTCACCATTAATGGCGTAATGTTATAAATGTAAGTACAAGCATACGACAGTGTCACAAATCTCATTTTACATTTATATTATGGTATAATTATTTAATACAATTTGCTTGTACTAGTTTAAACATTGATTTAAAATCAATCATTAGGTAGTATTGTATCGACACGATACGGTAACACTTGACCAATTTTCACTGCTCTGACCATTTTTACGTCATCATAATTTGTACATGTTTTGGGTGTGTAATTCTCTAGTTAGTTGGGAACAGGTTTTTGACCAAGACAGACGTGTAACATTCTCTGGGTGGACGGACGGAACTGCCACGTCGGCAGTTATGCAGCCGAAAAGCTGTTGGGGAATGAATGTGCATTAATACTAAGTATTATTGACACCTGCAACCAGGGTAAGTGCCATTACATTATAATTGTTTTATAGACATTCTGGCATTACAATTTAGGTTTGTAAATACAGTTGAATATTGTCTCTTGTACATGTTCTTTGCAATTGTCGGGTTTTTATATTGCAAGTAAGCGTTGTAAGCATTATTTGCTCATATAATTATCTAGAGAACTATTTTCATTCGTGTTAAACTATAATTGTTTAGATTCTCACAGTTTTGCCTTGACTGGGAATGAACCGACATTTTATTGTTTTGCTTTGCATAATTGTTGAGAGTAAAAGTGTATAATCATGCTTGTTAAATATAATTTAGGTAAGCAATGATATAGTAAATAGACTTGAATAAATTTTCTGTCTGTCTGTCTGTCTGTCTGATACTAGGTTCTGCATGACCCTACTCCAATTGACTTGCAAGTTAATTATGGGAAGACGTAGATTGTAATAATTGTTAAGGCTTTATTTAAATATTTAAGTGTTTATCTAAAGAAGTTCCCTAATTGTGCTAAAACTGCTATTTTATCTAATTCTAGACTGAAAGCAAATTAAATACAAACAGCAAAACTTTATCACGGTTTACTACCTTAAGGTTTTTCGGAATCAAGCTTCATTATGAAAGCTTAAATTGAAAATAAGCCCTTTCAATTAAGCATCGAATCATCCAATTCTAAAGTTCATACAATGTTATATTGGCTGATTTCTTCGATAAAATGAGAGAGACAAAAATGAAAAAAAATGCTTTCTTCGAATTAACGAGACAAACACGGAGGTAAAACTCCTAGATTTTGCAGCAGCTTGTGTAACACAATTCATAGTCATTTGGTAAATGTATAACGCTTGTTTAAACTGGAACAACGCCCCAACAAAGGAAACGGTTTCTAACAACGTTTGTGTAAATAATAATCATCCAATTGTATTAAGTTGATATTTTTGTTTGGTAAGATTAACATTAATAACGTTTAAATGTGCAAACAAGCCTACTTATAACCTTGATCAACTTTCCAATGTTTGTACAAATGGCTGCAGTACATTTGAACGTTTTTTTTTTTGTAATTGCTGGAGAATCAATATCTTCCTCTCACTCATCAACGCTATTTTAAAGTAAGACATTGCAATGAAAAAAAAGTTGAAGACGACATTTAAACAATATACACAGAGGGTATTGTGTTGTGCTATAGGAAAATATAAACAACAATTTCAACGAGCAATAGAATAAGATGTATCAAGGATATAAGCTTGTTTGTAAAAAAAACGAGAATTAGGAGTATATGTGCAAAGGATATCAACGAGATATATGAGTAGATGCGCCAAGGATATTATATTGTTTGTAAAATAAAATCAACGAGAATTAGGAGTAGATGTGCCAAGGATATTAGATTGTGAGTAAAAAATCACAAGTAGCAATATGTCTTCATGATTCTCATGATGACTAACCAAGGACATTACGACTAAGTAAACATCAACGTTTGGCTGGTTGGTGACGGCGGGCAGGAAAACGGACAGACCGCCGTCTATGACGAGTCCTACTTCTCCACCTTAGCTAGTACTTTAAGCGACGGCAAGAGCACATTAAGGGACACCGGAGAGGGGAGTGTTTGCATAGATACTACTAGGAAACTGCTTTAAGTGTTGCATTGCCACTATATTGATATCGAAGTTATCTTTTGGGGGTTGAGAATGTTATGTTTTTTTCTGGGACAAAAGCATTTGTTTCATTTATCCAACGCATATTCAAATGATGTAATTGGGCATAAATAAGGACGTTTGCTCAGAAGGGCCTATAACCTTTCCCTTAAATACGATATATGTTAAGTGAGATATTTTATTAACTGCACAAAAACAATTACTAATTATATATTTTATCGAAAAATGTCAGACCATTTTTTATTATCCTTAATCGACAAAATACACCAACATCACATTTGTTAACAATTATTGTTTTAGTATGGATAACTACACTTTTGAACACATATTTACATTTAAATATTTAAATATCATCATTTGATTCTAATAGTTGATAGCAATTTACTGAGATGAATCAATATCTACTCTTAACAATTCTTGCACATAATCTGATTTTGAGAGATATGTTTTCTATAAAGCATCGCGAGTAAGATCAACACTTACAGTTAACTATACTTATGGGATTACAAAATATTTTTCTCATGAAAACAAAAGAAACAACATAGCCAAACCCAGTGTACGGTAGTTTCCGAATGATACAGTTTAAGTGCACAAGGACCAAAGCCATACAAATATTACACAAGAAACACAGAACTATAAGGCAATGTGCTAAGGCGAATATGTCCACGCATGGACAGAAATGTTGTTACATACAAAGTCAAATTGACGAATTAAATTTTACCCGATAATTATTTTCCGGAAATGAAAATTCGCAAAAAGGAAACAGAATTAAATCTATATAATTTATATATGTTTATGTTCTACTGTAGTATGTCCATTAAAATTATTTTTTAAACTGCTTGACATCACATCCGGATATGATATATGACATTTGCTATTCGAGTCATCAAATTCCCTGTTTAAATGTCATATAAGGAATGTTAACAATGATATATTGATACTTAATCCTTTTCGTTATAATTAGCTTTCATTGCAATAGACATATCAACACCATTTTTATGTATTGGATGCGATTATTCGATGTCCTGAAGTAGTCTTGTATTTGACCATAAATTGTTACAGATAATATCTTTTCGGTGAGATTGGAAGTGTGCCTAGTTGATTCTGATTGATTGCAAAGGCTAAAGAGTACCAAACGTACTTTATAATCTATCGGAGCATGGTGGTGAAAATCGGCATGTTTTGTACTAACAACAGGTAGTACAACTTATACAGTGTTAGTGAACACACATCATCATTTTAAATAACTTAAAATGAGATCGGACTAAAACTATAAGTGTAATATGCTACACTTTCCTGACTACATGTATTTATAACAACAATAAATTCATGCAGTGTAATACAAAACTCGATTCTATTCTAGACGACAAACTTTACAATAACTGCACTACAACTCATATAGGGACGTCTGTGCCTCCTCCAGAGATGGCTGGCATCTTTGCCTTAGCCATCAAAGCAAATAACGCAAATGGCATTCATCTTAATTCTGTCGGGTTTCAATAATGGCTTGGTGCACAATAAACACTGACTTAGATATCATAATGGATTTACTTTTCTGTCGTGTCGGTATACATTTTATGTTCAAATATACGTGTGTTTTGATAGTGTTACAGATTTAACATTAAGTATTCTTATGACTTCATTCAACGAGTTAAACGCAGCACGCATATACACATGGCTTTAGAATATTAGATTCCTTGCCGATTGATACGAACCAGTAATGACATCACACTATATGCATTAGCATATCTCTTGTTCGAAGAACCAATAAATGAGGTGAGGTTTAAAGGCATTATTTCTTTAAAAACAGGACTGTTATTGCAATGGATATTTAAAACCAATAGACCAATGGTAACAAACCGCCCTACAAAGAACCTGTTATGATTATGCATTCGACGTCACTAATGTATGTTTGTAAAGATGAGGGGTGAAAGCGGCGAAAATGTTCTAAGTGACATTAAATAAAGAAAAAAAGAAAACCTTTTCGTTTTTACTCCTCGAAATATTAGTCAGAAAAAAATCCCGGCCACCAACGCCAAAACGACTAGGTTCAGACCATGAAGGATGCCCACTCCCGATAGGTATCATGCCTGCGTTCCGATGATAAGCGACTATCGTTGACGAATAGTTAATCAACTTGATTTCCGCCAGTCTTTTTAATAGATAACTGCTCTTATATAGCACTTTCTTTCGGTTGGATAATAGATAGGTTAAAATATTTGTCATTATTATAACGTTTAAAGATCTAGGTGTTGATACTACTGTTTGCAATCAAACTAAGCATTTTAAGGTTTAGAAGCCAATTTTAATCGCAGCTTTAAGTCTACTCAAATCAATTAAGTGGATTTTAAACAGGTTTAACGTCTTTAGCCTGTCGATTGATTTCCACATGAAATAAACCGTTTGTATCTACATGTAGTACAAGTCGGCGAAATAAAAAGGCGATTGTGCTTTGTTTAACTTATTGCCAAGTTCGATTTGCCGGTTTATTGCAAACCCTAGTAACCATTTCTTGTTGATTGGTTATGACGTAGGTTGTTTGTTCGTAAATGGTTTACAGAGAATAATAGGTTAGTGTTTAATATAGACACCGTAATGCTAACTATACTTTGGACTTTATAATAGGTAACTTGAGGCCTGGTTGCCAAAGTGGCAATCAAAACATTTAGTCTTTTTAAAGACTTAAGTCTAAGAATAACTATCAATTCTTACTAGAAATTGCCATAGTAGCACCTTTTTAATCACTTCTAAACTATTACAGATATATGAATAAAAAAATAATATTGAATATTAATTTTATCAAGAAACAACATGCAGGAGAGTTGACTATATTAATTTCTTCTTTTTTCTGATGAGTAAAGGGAAAATGATTTATGTGCAAAAAGCAGCTTTGTTATTAAGGAGTATGTTGATTTTTAGTACTGGTCATTTTTGCCCTCAGGTGTTTCATGAAATATTCCATAATTAGCGGCGGCGAAGACAACTAGACATAAAAGTGTTTACATAAAGTAAAAAAAAAGATAAAGTCATTGTAAGGAAATTTATATTTCTATCGGATTATTAGTTGGGCTTGAACAGGTTCAAATAAAATGAAAGTATGCCAGTAATGGTACAAACAGGAGTCATATTTGCATTCGGGAAAGTAGTAAAAGTGATTTCAATGTTGTTGTTTTTTTATTTTCCTAACATTGTTCCCCATCCTATTACGGCCTGTTGGAGGGATTACTACAACACTTGACAACAAAATATGTGGCTTACGTCTCAAACTAGTACACTGGCATAAATGATTTCTGTTAAGATCTATCGTTTGACTGTGTCCTGCTTGGTACCTAATTCCTTTAAACTTAACTAGTATCGTAGTCTGTTTATGTCTGAGAATGTGACTGTGAGTATCGCAACTATTATTTAAATTTCTCATGTCCTTCATTACATGAATTAGTTAACCATTGGTGTTTACTTTTGTTAATGCAAAGGTTTTTGTTTTATTACAATTCACCGGAACATTTGATTATAATCACTATTTGCATTAGTCGATTAGTAAGTAGTTAGAGAAAAGACGCACATTATTACAATTTAAACCAACGCAAACTAGATTTCTTTTGATGAACTGGGACCACTTGCTCATAGAAATACATGTTAATGACAAAATAAACTGACTTCGCGCAATAAAAGGACAACAAAGAATGACTGTTGGAAACAAGTTGTTACGTTTCTCTGTTAGCCGTTTTTTCAACTACTTGTCTCATATTTATTACTTATTAGAAATATGCTCATTTTTTCCTCTCTCCGGCTCCTAGGGAATGAAATTACAACCGCACATACATTTGAATAATAAAAACATCCAAAGTGGAAAATTCAAAGACCTGGATTGATTTCAAAACATATGACTTTTAGGCATAGATAATTTGCAATGCAAATTTGCTTTAATGTTAGTATGACGCGCACTCGTAGTTAATATCTGAATATTACTGCTCATCTTTAGGTTTGTTTATGAACTTAATATAACCTCTCTCCCCTCCTTCTCTTAAGCCCACCCCAAAAAGAAGAAAATCTACGACATTTGACAACATTAAAAGCTACTGTCGCGGCATAATCATAGCACACTTATCTGCATAATAAAGCAATCTTGCTATTCAACATTCATTTACAAAGTATAGTCATTAACCTAACACAGTTATCCTGTCCCTACGGCTTGAAGATAAGAACCGACAAATCCGATTTCCTGTCACGATATGTTGTCAAGTCAAGAACAACGTCAATATATTAAAGTCGACATCTAAATAATTGTACATAGTGTTAACTCCGCATGTTTTTCCCATGACCTTGCATGCCTTAAATGTTCGGTCAAAAATGAAAAACGCATAATGTGTTTAATGTAAAGGACTAGAAGTAAACACACCATAATGCTTTGAGACATTCGGCCGTATTCATAATGGTTCTTCGTGAAAATTGTTCACTCTAAGTTGAATTAAATTAAAAGTATCAAATTCTTTGCACCAAAAAGAATAAAAATAACCAAGGACAATATCTAAAGAGTTAAAGCATACGAATAAATTTAATTTAAATAGAGGATATTAAATCTATTTGACTTCAAAAATCGCACAGTTTCACTAATGTCTTATAATATTCACTTAACAACTTTATGCATACCCAAGCATGTCTTTATCACTTTTAAAATAATGGAATGCGGGGTTGTATTTTAATCTTTATTTATTTATTTTCAAATAATATGACAAACATTTTTGTTTAGTTTTGAGCTCTAAAAAGCTTTTGTTTTATCGTATATGTCTAGATATGGTTCACCTTTCAGTATCTTACTATATTGGGCTTTAGCACTTAGTTACTTAGTGAGGAGTTGTTGATTGTCGCTGAGCAAAGAGACCCAAACATTTAAAAACTACAATGTATACAATACAGATAAGCCGAAAACAGCCTGAATTCAACCATGCTCATTTTCAAAAAGGCACATATACCAAGGTCAAACAATCCCCTTATGATACGACGCTACAATTTTCACGCTACACTCTAATTGCCGATCAATGATCGTTTTGGAGAAATATTGATCCTTACGTAATTACTATTTAATTGACAATTCTAACAAAGGTGTTAAAAGAAACTTACACGCTGCTCGCAAAAATCACCCTTTTGATGGACAAATCAGAACTATATGACATTTTTATACAACTGAACAAATGTGTGTGCACCATACACTTTCTACATGCTGAATAACGTGCCATCATTTGAATAATTGTGGAACAATATATGGTCAGTTTCAAGTTGTTTTTACTATGTTTCCTGGCAACGGACTTGGTGTTGACATATTGTTACAACATTAATGTGTTGCTATGGTAGATAAGTATTGAGTGCAGACAAAATACACCTATTTGTTATGGATAGAAGGACAGAAATGAAATTTCTTAGTTTGTAAACAAAACACTTCAAGTGAGATTTTTTTGTGAGCCAGAAAACCTATATGGCTAGAAAGATACTCTTTATCATAACGTGACTTGGTTCATTGTTAAGCAAAATCATTTAAGGACAAAATAATAAGTCGGAGATAAGGAATCCCAAGACAGTAAAACGCCTGTAAAGAATATCTCACGGTTCCTCCTTAACGTGCAGAGAGTCTGCATTTATAATCATGGAAATGATAAACCCGGTCAGGCAAAGATTCATGAACTATTTATTCGTCGTATGAATGGCAAAGTTTGTCAATGGATATAGGAACCTTACAAACAAATAAAATAATGATACAAATAATATTGTAAAATAGGTTATACTTCTATCCAATGGACAGAAACTAGGTTCTGCATGACGATACTCTTTTGACTTGTAAGTTAATAATGGGAAGGTATAGATTGGAATATTTGATAACGCCTTTCTTAAATATTTAAGTGTTTATCAAAAGAATTTTCCTAAGTGTGCTTACAAAATGCTATTGTAGCTAATTCTAGACTGAAAGCTAATTAAATACAAAAGGCGAAACTAAATCATGGTTTACTGCCTTAAGCAACATTAATTCAGGAGGTATCTCGGAATCAAGATACATTATGAAAACTTTAATTGAAAATAAGCCTTTTTTGTTTAGCATCAAATCATCCAATTCAAAAGGTCATACAGTATTATATTTCCTGATTGCTTCGATTGAATGAGAGAGACAAAAATGAACAAAATGTTTTCTTCGAATTACCGAGAAAAACACCGAGGCAAAACTCCTAGACTTTGCAGCAGCTTGTTTAACACAATTCATAGTCATTGTGTAAATGAATTCGCTTGAACAATGCTCCAACAAAGGAAACTTTTTCAAACAACGTATGTGTTTATAAGAAACATCCACTTATATTAATTTGTTATTTTTGTTTGGAAAGATGTACAATTAATAACATTTCAATGTGCGAACTAGCTTAAAGATAACGCTGAACAACTTGACAAACGGCTGAAGTTAATTTGAACGTTTTTATTATTGCTGGAGAATCGTTATCGGCCTCTCACTTATCAGCGCTATTTAAGAGTAAGAAATTGCAAAGAAGAAAGGTTGAAGAAAAAATTAAAAAGTACATACAGAGGATATTATGTTGTGCTATAACAATTATATAGAGAAATAGAAAGGGATGTGTCAAGGAGATTAGTTTTTTTGTAAAAAAACGACAATAAATAGGAGTAGATGTGCCAAGGATATTAGCTTGTTTGAAAGAAAGCTAAGCAAGAATTAGGTGTAGATTTGTTTGTAAAAAAAAACAAAATTCAGCGAGAATTAGGAGTAGATGTACCAAGGATATTAGCTTGCAAGTAAAAAATCACATTATATATGGATACTTAATCCTTTTCGGAATAATTAAATTTCATCACAATATACAATTAGGCACCGTTTTGTTTATGTACTGGATGCGAGTATTCGATGTCCACAAGAAGTCTAATAATTGACCATATATTGTTACAGATGATGTCTGTTTGGTAAGATTGGAAGTGTGCTTAGTTGATTCTGATTAAATGTAAAAGCTAAAGAGTACCAAACGTAGTTTTAATTTAATGCAACATGCTGGTGATGATCGGTATGCTTTGTACTAACAACACGTAGTGCAGTTTATCCAGTGCAAGAGTAGACACATGATCATTTTAAATAACTTAAAATGAAATCAGACTAAAACTATAAGTGAAATCATTCATGTGACATTTTCCCGACAACATGTATTGATAACAATAGTGAATTCATGCATTGTAATACACATCTGGTTTGTACTCTATGCGACCAGCTTTACAACAACTGCACTACAACTCACTCAGGAACGTCTGTGGCCGCTCCAAAGGCTGCTGGCATTTATGCCTTAGCCATGAAAGCAAAGTAGGCAAATGGCCTCCATCTTCTTTCTGTCGGGTTTCAATACGGGTTTGGTTTAATTGGACACTTACTTAGACAGGGGATCTAGTTTTCTGTCGTGTCGCTATATATTTTATGTTCAAATATACGTGTCTTTTGCTTGTGTTACAGAGTTGACATTCAATATCCTTATGACTTCATTCAACGAGTTATCTTAACACAGAACACATATACACAAGGCTTTAGAATGTTAGTGTCCTTGCTGATTTATACAAACCAGTCTTGACTAAACGCAGTATATCGCGGCCATTTTTAGTAAAACCATCATGGGAATGACGGGTTTATAATGTGAACCAATTGTTTTTAAAAGCAAGTAGGGTGATAGTTTGCAATCATTTAATATGATAAGCGTACTTTTGCATGATGGTTTATGAAGGAAGTGACTAATAAAATTATATCGTGACTCCATGTGGGCAAAAAAGTGAAGTTTGCAGTCAACAAGAAGCAATTCTTAGGTTTCAAATGATTTGGTTTCATTTCTATGCTTCATTGCAGGTTTATTAATTCATGTGACTAAAACATTAACCCTTACAATAAATTCTTGAAAACTGAAGAAACAAAATATTGGCGCATCTACATACCTTAATCACAGTCATGTCCACTTGTTTGCGAACAACGTCCTGGAAGCGGGTACGAGGGTTCTTATGATCTGAAAACTGTTAACCGTTTACAAAATCATTGCATAGCACAACTGGGTTTATTGTGAAGACATTATAATTATTACCTTGTCATTTGTTGCACGTGCAGCCATTAACCATACACTCACATTTCAAACAAAATACATTTACTTTCTCAACCTCCCCATTCGATTGTAGAAGTCATTAAAATGCAATGGGGATATATGTGAATGTGCCTTAGTTTCAGACTCTGTATATATAACGTTTTCGGATATTTTTTCGATAGACGTTTTCTATTGACAATCCGTGCTCCTGTCGGATCTTGGAAATTTCACAGATTCCGGCCAGGAAATTACCGCTCGTAAATCAGTAAAAACAATGCAAGAAACGAGGCATCTCTATGAACCTCGTTATTTATTTCTAACAAGACAAAATGAGCAAAGAGGAAGTGGCTAATGACATTCTTTTGTGTCTCGAAAAATTCAATAAATAGAAGTACGAAGTTAACAAGTACCAAACTTTCGGAAAAAGCATCAGATTTGATATGATTAATTGCAGGTTTTTCATTGTTTACAGTTATGTGACTGCAAACTTAAACCATAACCTATATCTTTACAACTTAGCAAACAGAAAATGCTTTCATCGTCAGCCGAAAACCAAAGTCATGTCTTTCGATATTTTAAAAAGATCAATCTTAACTTTTTCTTAATGACAGGCAATGAGTACGCATCTTCGTTAATTTAAATTTAAATGTCATACAAATTGAACTTGTCTTTTTTAAGGACGATTGAGACACATACATCATGCCAAAACAATTCGAATGAAATAAATAAAATTTATTATCACCAACTGAAGCCTATTTCACGGTCACGCCCACGTTCAGAGGCCAAACTGCAATTCAGTAAACCTATTCATCAATAAGGTTATTATGCACATAACAATTTAGCTCAAACGTTCCCTGTTTCGCCTAAGTATATTGCCTTGTAACGCTGCGTGTATGTTCAGCATTGATCCTTGTTCATTTAAACCGGATCGTGGTTGAGGTTTCGGATACTGAGCTTGTCTTTATAGTTTTTCATTAACTGTCAGTGTTTTACCTAACGAGCTATGCTTCCTTGAAAACATGCACCTCAAGATCGTTTCATATCCTAGACGTACCAAGGGCAGAAACATACTGTATCTCCTCTATATATCAACAGCTGTCATTATCCTTTAAATGGTTTCAGTTTTGAAGTTCAGCTTCTTAGAATGTCTCACATTGTTGTATAATAAACATCGTCAGAAAATGTTTTGTACAATTTGTACAATCTGTTAGGTTACATTAATAGATATGAAAAATGACATAATGCTATTATTCAAGACCAAACATTAAGCATGTACGCAACCCAACAAAGATACATTGTATTAAAAGGTAATTCATTTACGTCTAGATTTGACCATTCGTTGCATATTTTGCTCATTATTTTTCTAGAACACAACATTATAGTGTATATGTGTGTTCTTTGGGGCCATTAAAAAAGCTAAATCGATAAATGTTTTATTTTCTAACTCTGAAATAGCGCGTGTACAATGAGGCTTGTTGACTGAAAAGATAACATCGTTTTTACCCGAATAATAAAGAATTTAAATGAATGTGTCATAGTTATCAACACAGTGTTTGTTTGACGCAGTTGTATTTGTCGTAAGGTCCCTAACCAGCAATTGTGTGGATAGGTGTTTATGGAGGTGTGCATTTACACGTTGGGTATAATTTTGTGAACCATGTCATTGTAGTTCGTGCTATGCGTTAAGGTTTTGCTGTTTGGTTTGTCTTAGGAATTATAATCAAAGCACAATTCATTTTCCGCTACTTATAAATTAAATGATTATTGAAAAAGTAAAAGTGAGTTAATAACTTAAAAAGAGTCTCAGATAATCGTGATTCATTCAATGCGTTATTAAAAAAAAATGTATTGGATATTCCAACAAAATCCCTACCACTATAATCGAGATTCGAAATTATTCGATGGAAGATTTCCAGTTAATCCATTGCATTATGCAGCCGTGCTTATCTTATATTTTTAAACTAATATAATCATTTAATTTGCCAACTGATACTTTTGTTGAAGAATGACGAATGATAAGTTGTCGTCGTATTTATGTACTTAAGTACATGTGAAATGTTGCTTGTCAAGAAACCATTATATGTTAATTATCAATAATATCCGTCATGAACTACGACTTAAATGAACATGTTGGTGAAAAATTGAGTCGTCCGTTTTTTTATACAGTTGATCTTATCTACTTTGATTGCAAATTTCACATCAAGGTGTCCACATGTACATAAATAAATTCATTTATAATCGTTTAACACCTTTACAACTTTGTATATCATACACTTCCAACAACATTAATCATATTTACATCATCAGAACAAATCTGGCACTGAGAAACGGGCAGTCTTTATAGCATTTTCCTGTCCATCGAATTACATGTAATATTTGTGTTGCCATAAAGGTATTACTATGGTAACTAAATATCTATTCACACACGAAAGACTCCTAGAGTTGTTGTAATGGATATAAAAGGACGTAAACCAAATTAATAATTCGTAAATACAACACTTAAGGCGAGATTCAATCTTCCACAAGGAAATAATTAACGCCGAAAAAATACAAATTTCTTAATGGCATGTCTTGGAATATTGTAAAATAAAGTCATATTAAGCCATAATAAGGAGCCGAATATTAAGAATCCCAAGATACTAAAACGCCTGTGATTAAGATTTCAAGGTTCTAAAATATGCATGGATACTGCCTTAACAATTATCATGAAAATCATAGACCCGGTCACGCGATATTTGCTATGAATAGGAATGGTTGAATGTGCCAATGTGATTAAATATCTTCCAAACTAGTAAAAAATTAGATGTATGAAGATTAAAAATCTGTTATATCTGTTATGCTTTGTCTTTTACAGAAACTAAGTAATGCGTTACAATTTCCGATTGTACTTCAGGAACACAGTGACCAGACGGAGATCGTTATTGCTTGTCAAGGCTACATTTAAATGCGGTACTAAATAAGTAATTAAATTAAATCTGTAATCAAACGCTCCCACTGTTACAGTTGCTAACAACAGATGTTTTCATTGATAAAGTCAGCTACCGAGAATTTGAACATTTAATGGAAACAAAGGTCCTCTTTATCGGCATGTTATCATCCTTTCTATCCTTTCATTACTAAAGCATCGTGTGGGAAATTTATTAAATATTATATGAGACTCTATCAAAGTTATATACGAGTTCTCACTTTTTCCAACTATTTAATTCTAAGTGGCACTGATGCTTTAAGTGTCCATTTTTAAAGAAGTCATTGAATGTATTGAAACTGTCATACTTGCTAAACATAGTGGGAAACCTGAGTATACATAAATTTAGAGCATTCAGCAAAAACATATTAAGGTTTCTTGTCTGAAGTAACATTGATTAAGTCGTTCAGTAGCGGAAGGCTTTGACAGAAACTGAGAGAAACAAAACGAGAAAACACCTACGCATTCATCTACAAGAACAACAGTAGTATTCGTAAGACAATTTTTGTTCAACGTAGAACACCATGCCTCACATATTCTTTATAAGTACTTTAACATAAAAAACGTCTGTGTAAATAAACAGTCAAAAACTATGACAAATTTATTTGAATATTTCTAGCTTTGGAACAGAACGTCATCAAGCTAAAACTGCAAAAAACTATTCTAGAAAAATAATAACATACAACCAGGATAACAAAGGTTTAAGAATCCTATGTTCTCTTGTTCTAGAAAAGTAATGGACAAAAATGCAACACGTTATCGGGACTAGACGTGAATGATATTGCAAAATGACCTTTTTTAAACATCAATAATTTGGTTCAATGGGTATGATTTTGTCGTCCTTCATGTCAGTAAATGTTAAATGAGAGATTGTTTGAACGAAATATTGATGTTATATATTAAGATGATGAAAACATAGAGAAACGAAAATAGGTAACACGCATCTTATCTAGCAAGCATGGAGAATAACACTCTGAAAATCTTTATAAAGCCTAATGCACGTCTGTTATTGTAACTGCGTTTTAAGGATAATGACCGCTGTTGATATTTCTGGGAGATGAGTTATATTCTGCTAAAACTGTTTGCAAATAAAACGATTTTACGCATCGATATTAAGAAGAAAACTTACAGCTAACTATCTTTGAGGAAAATTGTAGAGACAAGCTCAGTATTTGAAAATGTAACCAGGATCGTGTTTAAATGAACACGGATCAATGGCGAACATACACTAAGCAAGAGAAACAGCGCTTCAAGGCAATGTGCTAAGGCAAATTAGAGCGCGTATAAGCGGAAATGTGATGTGCATAATTAATGTTATTGACAAATCGCCATTATACAAACTTTTCTTTTTCCCTCCGGAAATGACAACGCACCACCAATAAAACATATACTGGTATCTGTAAACATCCATGCGTATGCATCGCGTCTTAAATATGATATTAGTTCTCGTTAATAACAGAAATAAGTCTCATGTTTAGAAGTTTAAACCAAAACACATTAACATTATTTTACTTTGACATACTGTCCGTCTATCACTTATCCCTGGTAAATTAAGTTACTTTGATTGTGAATATTTTCTATAAAGCGTCAATGACCGATCCCCATTTAGTTTATTTCACATTAATCGTTGCTGTCCTCATTTTTCCTCAGATATATAGCAATGATTTTGACCGTGAAAGTCGTTTACCAATTCGTCGTTTTGCAGATGACACTACTTTACATATTGCTGTTGATGACCATTCCGTTGCTGCCTATTTACTAAATGCTAAAATTGAAAGGATTCACGCGAGCTGGAAAGCGGCTTGCTTAAGTTTAAACATTAAAAACAGAGACACAACTGCTCTCTTAGACTAAAAATAGACCGGTGCATTTTCATGATAGCAGAAGTAACAGCTCACAAATATATGGGTGTCAAACTTTATAATTACAATACTGATTATGATATGAGCTATCTACTTTATACTGTCATCCGAATTTGTCCTTGATCGAAACCTTTTTGTTGTGCTATAAACAAAATGGAAATATTCTCTGGGATAATCTTTCTTTTGATGACGAAGTCGAACTAGAGAAAGAACAACACGAGGTGGCACGAACTATCATCCTTGCAACACGAGTTACCTCCATATCAAAGTTGTATACTGAAACGGGACTTGAAACTGAAAAGGAGAGGAGGCTAAAACATAACATAATCTTATTCTACAAGATGTTTCATTTTCTTACACCTACGTATTTGAATTCTGTCTTGAGTTTGAGATTCAACTTCGTACAATCTTAGAAACTCTACTAGCCTTTAGAATAATGTATGTCCATCACAATCCTCTCTGCATTCTACTATATATTATTGGAGTGCTCTATCAGAAGTTGTTCGTTCTTCGACATCGCTGTCTTCATTTAATTATATCGTAACAAGAACATAAACAAAACACCCCAAATCTAGTATAATAGTGATCGTAAGTCTAGTGTTGATTGCGCAAGACTGTGTATGCACTGAAGCAGGGTGAACGATCATCTGTTCTCCAAATAAATAACGGTACCCCCACTCTCCCCCGCCGATGTGGGGACATCAAGGATGCATACAATTTCTTCTTCACCTGATAATACTATAATGACCTCATATTTTGACTCGCTAATGAACGTGAGGCCTTCTATAACTCCAAAAAAGTACTGTTTGGATTTAATTTAACGAAAACCCTTCTTTTGACAAACATGATGGTATTCAGACAAGTTCAGCACGATTTTCGACAACTTGAACGTTTCTGATCTCCTATATAATTGAGAACAAACTTGAATCCACCTTTGATGTGAGCTGTGCTCATTTATCACTCTCACCGTTTACCGAATCCTATCATTTTTATTAATTTTTATATCACTCTAACTGTACTCTACCATTATTTTGCCTCTCCCATTTTATTCATAATAATTTTTTCTGTGATGTTGTAAGTATTCGATTACACATCCTCTACACCATAATATGCAGCTTGACAAAATGACATAAGCAAGACATACATAGTAAAAGCTTCTTAACTTTTTTCGCTATGCTTTATGATAACTGTTTATTGCATATATTATATGTCTATTTTTCATGCAATGCTGACCATGCCAGTAATCGGCGTTTAAGCTACAATTTTGTACAATTTGTAACTGAAATATGCAACTAAATATGGGATAGGGATATCAAAAAGTGCATCATTATTTTTTGAGCATTTATTGTGTTTACCGGTTACAATGGCTCTCTCTGAGTTTTCGTAAAACTTTATCTTGCCAAATATAAAATGGTTAAGGTCGGAAATATTGACATCCCTGAATAAAATGTATAATATTTGGCAGGTCTATAGTCGTTGTTTTCAAAATAGTTTTTATTTAATATCTTAGATGAATTACATTTGATATTCCATCGCAAGCTAATCTTTCAAACGACGAAATAAATAGACCTTTAATGTTTTCTTGATACATGTATTCAATGTTTTGCGAATCAATTCACGTTGAACCATTATAAACATACACCTCGTCTGGTTTCTGTGAGACCTATCATTTCTTCAGAAACTATAAACGTGTACTGTTCTCATTCAACAGGTACTCCTTGACCAGCAAACTGATTTTATTTTTTCATGCACATCCTTGCACTACAGACAATACAAAACTCTGCTGAAGACAAAAGTGTGACAATTCTTTGTTCTTTTGTTGATTTCTGTCTATGGTGTAAAACTGAGCAAACGGTTTCAAAGATAAAACGCCAATGTGTTTACTCGTTTTCCACCGCAAACATTCCTCGTTAAACTAGGATTTCTCTTTTCCGGCTATCACTTGCTGATTGCATCGGGCGTACAATTATATTTCCAGGAGCTTCCTTGCATGAAGGCAGCCTGTGTAAATATGCAAACTAATTAAGGACTTTTATTGACCTTTCGATCACAAATGTTCTATTTTTGACATTAGGCAACGTTACGATAAGAATGAATTGCAATATATCTGGTAATCACATTCTACTTGTGAAAGAGATTTTTTTTTTCTATTTAAACTAATTAATATAAACGGGAATTGACTGTTCTTCAATAAGAATATCTGACCGATAAAATGCAAACGCTATGAAACGTGCATGATAAAGCATCGTATTGTTAGTATTATATAGATTTTGATAATAACTAGATGTAAAAGAGAACCTTCAAACTGTTTCGGAAGATCACTTCTTGTCATGGCTCCATAATGAGTATAGTTTATAATGTTATGCCATTTGAAATGAAAATTATAGAACACGATAAACTAGTGTTTGTCACTTTGTTATGTCTCCAGTCATTTAAATATGTATAAGGTATTCATAAACTCTTAAGCCTAATGCAGTACAGATTAATTACTTTGGTCTTATATAACTTAATAATGAAAGTATCATTGTAAAAACAGGCGGTAAAACACCAATGAAAATAGAATAAAACAATAAAATATATATATATATGAATGCTGTCGAATAACGCTCGAGATAAAACAAAATAATTCGGAAACTTTAAGAACAGTCTCGTATATATGCTGCAGCATCGACGCCATCAAACGCTTTTAAAGTAGCTTTTAACTCGTAACCATTTACCGACATCGGAAATATACTGTTTCATGGTTTAGAATGGTGCAATCCTGTTGTTTAATTAACAACTGTTCCCTTCAGAAAATGCCACAGACATCCTAGTGAACTTGCCGAAAATCACACTCATCTTTGTATCTCTGTAAAAACGTCTCGAGGCGGCATTAATAGCATTAATGCATCTAGATTCTTATTTTTTCTGTCTGTGGTAGAGAAATATAGGCGTGATGTAAAGACAAAATCAATCAAGACATCCGCCAACTTCATTTCGGTAATGCTTTTAAATCAAAAGCATTGCCAACATTTCACGACTATATCAAGTGCATCAATTGCCTTCGTTACAAATCCATATTTAATCAAACATATCAGACTTCTATATACTACATTTTAGACTTTATTTGTGATGTGATTATCATAGTGTGTTCTAAAATGCCAGTAAAAGAATGATGAGAATGTGCATTTTACAAAAAAAACTACAAATTATTCCAACAAGCCGTTATATCACATGGAGGAACATTCATCATCATTCAGACATCCCGTCATAGAAGAACCAACTTGTCTATCATAATCTTAAAACGTGCTGACAGTAAAACGCAGCCGGGTTGGGGTTCAATTTCATGATACGGGATGAAGTCCTGAGCACGTGGGCGATGATTCAGATAGCATGAAACTGTAAACCGATTTCGGAACACCTTATTCTATTCTGAAATATATGTAAAGTATTTGATACTTCAACGTGTATATTCATTTTAATTGAAAAAATTGAATTGGTAAAGAAGGAAATCATCTTATCTGTCAGCCAATCAAAAATAGTGCAAACGAAGTATAATTCGCCTTATTAAAAGCCTTTAAATCAAGTATCAACTATCTCTTTAGACTCTTACAAACCAAACTGTACCTTTGACATATGCATATTAATTACTACGATTGTCGTTCTCTACGACAACACATTCCAGGCGGATCTTCAACATTTCACAACGAAAACATTACCGCTCGTCAATTAGTAAATAACAATGAAACAAGCAAGGCATATCTGTAAACCCCGTTATGTATTTCCATTAGGGCTAGAAACGAAATAACGGGGCTAATACTATAATTTCTTTTCCTCGGCTGCAGTATTAAGTCACCAACGAAACAATAATTATGGCTCAAATCATTAGGTTTATGTTCTAAATATGATAAATTCCAGGCTTGCCTTTTAAAATTATTCCGGTTACGGTTTTGAAATTATTACATTACATTATTATATCCATTGATAATGTCACTAGGTTCAGATTTCCCTTGTTTGTGTTTGTATTATACGAGTGTATCGCTGAAGGAAAATCAATCAAGAATGCGATGAATTTTATTTCCGCCATTCTTCCAATAATTTTTTCATCATGTTGTTTTCGCTCTGTATTCGCCTCTATTCTATATCTGAGGTTATATTTTAAGGTTCTTGTGATATGGTTATATTAAGGTTCAGCATCTATTTTTCATAAACGGTATTTAAATGCTACATAACATTCAAATTCTGAAAAAAACATGAATCAACAAAGTAAACAGACCTTGATAATGAATTCCGATAATAAGCATGTTTTCCTTACACTAATGACTGAAACATACTGCCAAATATCTTCGAAATAAAAAATGTAGCAAGAAATAGTATTTCGTGTTTTATAATGTTAACTATATAGAACATACTTGTATGCAAGCTGCTTATTTAGCAAAAAGTGTAAATGTTACGGTGTCGATATGGGAGTAAGTGAATATATGCAGACGCTCTTGAACAATACGAAGATAATCTCTGTTCTGGTCTATAAAGTTCTTGTGTTAAAACTCTTGTGAAAAAAAAAACTAATCCATATCGGTATGTTTTCGAGGAAAGAAGCGTTGCTTGTTTGTTACTTTACGACACAAGCTTGATATATAACAATAATTGAGTTCACTTAATGCCATATAGTACATGAGTGTGAAGAAAAATTGTGGCATTTAATACATGTTAACAATGCAATTATCATGGGTGACTCGTATTTGCTTTTTGTTTGTTTAATAACAAAAAACACAAATGATATGAATGAAGTACATTGTAGATATTCTAACAAGCAAACAAAAATGATGTCAATAAAGTAAGTTTTAATATTCAAATTATTAAGCTGGAAATTTGATTATAATTGTTTTGTTTAAATGCGGAATTGATTCAGGCAAATTGACGGATAAGTTACCAACTTGATTTCCGCCAGTCTATTCAATAAGTTACCATTCATATAAAACACTTTCTTTCGGTTTGATAATAGCTGGTATAAAATATTTGTCATTATTAAAACGTCTAAAGGTCTAGATGTTGATACTACTGTTTGCATTAAACTAAGCATTTTATGGTTTTGAAGCCAAGGTAGATTGCAGCTTTAAGTCTGCTCATATCAATTAAGTGGATTTTGAAACAGGTTCAACGTCTATAGCCTGTCGATTAATTTCAACATGAAAGAAACCGTTTGTATATATCACAAGTTGGCAAATAAATTGACGATGAACGTTTTGCGTTCTTGTTTTTAAAAATCATAATTCACCAAAATAAGTGTGTATTCCGTATTTTTATATTACACACTTATTTATAACGGTTCACGATTAAAAACGAATATAACTTATGGAACATGGCCTTTTTCCCTATGTAATAAACAATCGTTTAGCTCGTATTAGCCCTGTTGCTTTTTAAAAAAAGAAATCAAGGTATTGTTATAACCTTGATGTTGCTTTCGTCGTCGACGTCGTCAAGCAAACACTTACGAACAATCGGTACACACGTTAGCAAATACAGGTTGCATATGTTCAGCAAGGACAAACAACTCTGGTTGTACAGAGTAATGCATTATCTTCGAATGAACAAACAACAACAGGGGACCAGAGTTTGCGTTCGCCATGTAACACTTTGTTTAAGTATTATATATTTTTTTTTGTTTTCATTTTTAAAATACGACAAAAAGATGGGTCACAAAACTAACAGTCAAAATAATCGAATATCTCTTTAATTCTGTTACGGGACTATAAAATTTTAGAAACGATAACCAAGATTCAAATCCCACAATACTGAAATGCGCTTTTCGAACATATCATGAAATAATAGAATAATGTGAAACATAAACAATTGTTATAATGCAGCATCGAAACGTACCTGAGTGTCAGTTTTCCACCTCAGAAGTATTAATCAGAACTACGTTTTATGAAACCATTACGTTTGATTTTATCTTAAACAAAACGACGTCATACCATTATCTGATCTCAAAGACTCATTAAGTAGCGCAATGATTGTGGAATTCTCATATTCATCATATTCTTTGATGATGTGTTCAAGGCTGATGTATTTACGTGCATCGTGTGTTTATTTCATTGATATTTATGGACGGTTGTGGTGCTCATGGGTTTCAGGTGGTATTTACAGTTGAGATATTTCGGGATTCAATACAGAAGATATTGTCTTACTTTTTGAATAAAATGTGATAATATCGTACAGCGCGAATAGTATATCAAGTATCAATAATACATACACGAAAAATGCTGAATTTCGCGACATTTAAATTGAATATTGCTTATTTGTTTTACGTTCTTGTTAGTGGTGTCTTTGTTGGCTACCCCGATACAGTTGTGTGCGTGTGTGCGTGCGTGCGTGCGTGCGTGTGCTTGCGTGCGCTTTCGTGCATTTGCGTGTGTTCGTGTGTGTGTGTGTGTGGGTGTGTGTGTGCGTGTGCGTGTGCGTGTACGTGTGCGTGTGCGTGTACGTGTGTGTGTGTGTGTGTGTGACAGATAGGTGTAGCTTTCATAATGTCCTTCTTCGACATCGGTGTGGTAGTTTTCATAATGTTTATGGTGAAAATCTGTAATAAAAACTCAACATGAAATATATTTTGAGTGCCTTTTTAACGAACATATTCCAGCCTTGTAATAACAATAATAATGAGCTTATTCAAACATTCCTTTAATGAATCCAGACAAGAACATGGAAGTTGGTTTGTTTTGAGGATTAACACAATAAATAGGGTGAGTTAGTGCTTTACGGATTTGTTCTTTCATTGAAAGTTCATCGACCCTTGACGGCTTTGCCTCGTATGGTATTGCCTTAATTTGCTTGTTCGGACAGATCAAAGTATCAGATATAAAAACAAGATTGGAAGACAGAGAGTATCATTAATGATAAGCAGACAGTTGACAATGCAGATAAAATATCCTTTTAAAAGTTTTCCTCAGTGTCTTGTGGATTTTGCAGTAAACAAACAGTTTGTTTTTCATGGTATACTATTCGAAATGCCAACAAGAACTTTGCTGTTTAAGGTGAGAAGGATCAAGTTGAATAGGTTTTCTCCCCTCCCCCATGAAGTTGTAAGTTCGCCCTCTACACGTATACTTCTAACGCGTTTTTAAAAAACAATATACAATTACAATAATCCACTAAGAAAAAAAGACTCGAGTACAAAATTCAGTAAGCTCACTTCTTTCGTCACAGTCGAGAAAAATACATAAATAATAGTAGAAATTAAGTTAATTCAAAAATTATTACGCAAAATGTTACTAATCAAATGAGTAAAAACTTGTTTCGTGGTCAAAATAAGAATGAGTTCGTTTTATGACTATCAAATTGTATTCATTCTGAAAAATATATTTGCAGCAAAATATTGAACGACGTTTTTTTTTTAAATCGTTTTAAAGACACAAAATGACATGACAGTCTATTTTGTCTAATGACGCCATTTTAGCATTGCGTAAAGATAACTGTTTTGATGTTGCCATTATGTATGTTAAAAGTGCCATTTTTACCAGTAACAGAAATCTTTCAATGGCGCGTCGGTCAATCTCATTTTACACCGCGTATGGACTTTAATGATCCACTCTGTCCGCCCACGCAGTTTCTGTGGTACCATTTATTGTTCTGTAAACGTTAATGAAGACATCATTCCATCAAAGCCGTTCTGTCTAAGCCGCGGAATGTCAAACGTCGTTTTTTATCATTAATGAGCTATCAAACAATTTGCTTCTTTCTGGACGCAGTTTCGATTTACCACCGGTCGACATCACTTGATTTGGGAGACGTGATTGTTTCGTAGAGTTCTTGATTTCCGAAGACCGATGTGTTCGTAGCTTGTTCAAAGCATTCTGCGCAGGTAATACTATGGCAACATATTGTGTGTTTTTTTAAAATAAATAAACTAAGAGCAAATTACCTATATGACGATTTAAAGTTTGTCAAATTACAAGTTTAGCATTTTCGAAAAACATCTTTAAATGAGGAAAGTATCAATTAAGCTTATTTGGATTCAATGGAATTATTGTTTCAATTTTGCTAAATTTAATCCAGGTTTTAAAACGTTGCATCTTGCTTTTTTTAACCTTTCGGCAGATAATAGAATGTTAATCATTAAGATAAATTTGAACCCTTAGTTAAACTACAATGCTTTTACTTTTACTTTAAAGTTCTTGCTCGTCGATTATATTGTTTTTTTTTAATTTCTTCAATTGCTTTATTTGTTTGACATGATCTCAAACGAAATGTTATTCATTTGCTAGGCTTCGGCGTCCGTACGCCCCCGGAATCAACACTTTCTCTGCGACCGCAG
This sequence comes from Mya arenaria, assembly GCF_026914265.1. Classification (NCBI taxonomy): domain Eukaryota; kingdom Metazoa; phylum Mollusca; class Bivalvia; order Myida; family Myidae; genus Mya; species Mya arenaria. The sequence goes on along the minus strand of NC_069132.1, from coordinate 66,546,604 downwards.
AGAATCTAAGGTGTCCGCAGGGTTACCGTACGGCGTATCCCCATATTTTACAGGCTGTTGTAGTCACCGTACGACTATATTGCGGAGTAATTTGTTATTATTTCTACGTTCGCTGTAGAATAGACATGCTGTAGCCATGTCGATGAGCGGTACCAATGTGACCATACGTCGGCAGTTTGGTTGCCTTTCGTTTGCCGTTCGGCTGATCTAGCGTCTCGTGATTTACAATTAACTCCCCAATTTGATTCTAGCAGTTAGTAGTATAATTTGAGTATATACATGCATGTGTCTTTGTTTCAGACGCAGTATATATGTGAAGGTTGTCCGGTTAGCGCAGTGGTTAGCGCACTCGCTTCTCACCTAGGCGACCCGGGTTTGATTCCCGGCCTGGGCGCATGTGAGTTTGGTTTGTGGTCACCAGCCACAACACAAGACCACACTCTCGCGTAAAATCGTGCCAACGAGAGTGATTAATATAATGTTGTTATAACTTGTTTCACAATCGTTGTAAAATAAATATGTTTAAACTATATATGTGAAGTCATTCAAATAGGATTTTCGATAGCCGTATTCTATTGACAATTCGAAATCCTGTCGGATCTTTGAAAGTTCACCACTTCTTGCGGGGAAATTACCGCTTGTAAATCAGTAAATAACAATGCAACAAACGAGGCATCTCTTTGAACCTCGTTATTCATTCCATCTAGGCAAAAATAGTAAGTGGAAGTGGCTAAAGACATTCTTTCGTGTCTCGAGAAAGTCGTTAAATAGAAGTACGAAGTCGACACGAAACAAACCTACGTTGTAATACTTTGATTTGATATGATTTCTTGCCAGGTTTGCTACTATTTTCAGTAATGTGACTGCAAACTAAAACCATAACTTAAATCTTTACAACTTAACATACACAATACTTTCATGGGTTGATGTGCGACAGCCGAGCCCCAGTCATGGCTTTCGAATTTGTAAAAGATCAATCTTAACTATTTTTAAATGACAGTGTTAGAAATGATAACGAATCTTTGTTAAACTATTTTAAAGGACACGAATGTGTCAATTACAAGGACGATTGAGACTCGTACGTGTGAAGAAACTTCGAATGAAGTTACTAATCTTTAGAATCTCCACGCCTATATGACGGTCACGCCCACGTACAGAGGCAAAACTGCAATCAATACAGCCTATTAAATGGATACTCTGCTACGGAATACTGAATGAACTATCATCATACCATACATAAGTTTTCTTTGATTTATATGGTACTTGACCCAGTATCGAAAATTTCGATTGTATTAACCATGGCTTTGGTACAACACTTGTATAAATTACATGAAGAGAAAAAGTATTCATGTATTTTAATCATTGTATCACATGTGTGGGATGTTAGGTTTTCAAAATTATCTATTTGAATTGAAAGACACAAAAGCAAAGTATATTTTTTATCAAATTTACTTTGTTAAGGACAATGTTGTTCCTGATCTACTACTTATGATGCGCATTTGATTTACATTGTTTACATTATTTCATCTTGTTGTTACAAAAATTGTGTGATAAAGTTTCAACACAACGAAAATCAAATAAAAATACCTAGACTAATGTTAGAGCTGTTTTTGTGTTTACAATGGATATTCTTGATTTTTCGCAATAAGCATTATGTTGCTAAATGGAACAGGCTCTAAGTAAGAAATATCGCCATTCTTAAATAAAAAATTTCTGAAAAAAAAGATCCCATTTGAAATCCTCTGCATAAACCATTTAATAAATACGTTTTTACTTCTTTCTCAATACGATATTGTCTTTAACGTTTACCTGCAATCCAGTTGTAAATTTTTATCTTCTTTTGACTTGAAAACGTAAACTTACACTCAAACTTGATTTTGTTTTTAAGAGAACCCAAGATTGCGGAAACAGACAAAAACAAATTAATTTCCCATCGATTTCAATTTTGCAGCAACACGTAAACCGAATTTTGCTGTCTACGAATCACTAACATTTTCCTTTTCATGCCTTGAATATCATATTTCCGTTTAAAAACCTTTCTGTACTAAAGTAAAAAAAACACAATTTTGCCGCTTCGTTTATTTGTTCTTTATATAACGCTGAATAAAATATGCCGCTCTTATAGTCTTCACTGGTAATTGAACACAAGCATATTTGCCTAAACTGCGTTCGCGCTTACCTTCCTTTACGATTTTCATAATCAATCTGTTCAAGCAGGTCGATAAATTGTGATTATTAAGTTAAGAAATTAATTCATATTTGCCAAACCTGATTTTAAAACGGAAATTGAATTCACCTGCGGACGTTCTATTGGCCGCAAAATGATAATTAGTAATCGGCCCAGGCCGCAAAACTGAAAATCGCCCAGTCATGCAAATAATCGCAAAAACCTTACACAAATGTGTTACTATATTTAGTGGCATATGTGCAATTATATGAGCTATAAAAGGATTTGGTGACTATGCAAACCTGTTGCGTATGAAATGTAAACATGTGCTTTAATAAAGAATCTTTGATATCATTTTCGGTTGCTGTATTACGCACACTAGCAATTTTTCATTTCTCGGACTTCTGATAAGTCTACACGTACAGTTAAACAGAAGTTAGTTTTAACTCGAGCCGTTATGAATCCTTTGTTCTGTTCAAATAACACAAACATTTACATTAGGTTATAAGATAACTTGCTGACTGTCGAAAGCGCTATGTGTCTTTTATATAGCTATAGTTTTTAATCTTCAGTTCGTATATTGCCGAGACTTTAATACAAATGAGACATTTTTAATACAAATATTTATATTGTAGACTAAATAATATTGGTTCTATAAATGCAGGGGCTACCTAGTAGTCCATCTGTATAATTTGTCAATCACTGTGTTGTTTCGATAAATAACAATGCCATTCTCCAATAATTATGACATTAGTATTAAAAATATATTAATTCGAAAACAATTCCTTGCAAATTACTTGCAAGTTTACCATAGTATTATAATGTTTATTGTTGTTTGTCGATAAAAACGTCATCATATGACTCTTATTCCTTTTAAACGATATCTTATAATATATTTTAGAAGTGATACATAGTAATAAATATATGGTTTTCAGTATTGTTGGTGTGATGGTTTTTCCTGGACAAAAAGAGGTCCATTTAAAATTGAGTCATCAATAAGACTAATATGCACATAAAAATTAGGCACACGCGTTCCCTGTTTCACCTAAGCACATTTCATTGTTACGCTGCGTGAATATTCGGCATTGATCCTTGTTCATTAAACCAGGTTAAAGTTTCAGATAATGAGCTGCTCTTTATAGTTTTTCCTCAATGAAACTAAACTGTCAGTATTTTACCTTGTGAGCGATACTTCCTTGAAAACATACCTCCCAAGATCGGTTCATATGCTGGAAGTATAAAGGGCAGAAACATAGTGTATCGCCTTTATATACCAACAGTGGTCATTATCCTTAAACTGTTGGGTTACAGTTTTGACGTTCAGCTTCTTAGAATGTCTCACCTTGTTGTATAATATACATCATCAGTAAATGTTTTGTACAATTTGAACATTCTGTCACTTTACATTATTAAATATGAAAAACGAAATAATGCTATTATCCAAGACCAGACATTAAGCATGTACTCAACCCAACAAATGAGACATTGTAATTAAAGGCAAATTTTGACGTCTCATTCACGTCTAGTTCTGATCATTCGTTGCATATTTCTCTTATTCATTCTCTGGAACACAAAATTATAGTGTATTGGTGTGTTCTTTGAAATAGCGCGTATATATTTTGCTGATTGAAAAGATAATATCGTTTTTACTCGAATGATAAAGTATTTAAATGCATTTGTCCTATTTATCAACACAGTCCTTGTTTGACGCAGTTTTATATGTCGTATAGTCATAAAACAGCAATTGTGTGGATTGGTGTTTAAAGTGCATTTACACAATATGTATAAAATTTGTGAAAAATGCCATTGTGGTCCATGTTATGCGTTAAGGTTTAGCTGCATGCTTTGTCTCAGGAATTCGAATCAAAGCACAATTCAATTTCCGCTACTAAACGGCCCAGTGCCAAGAAGAATATAATGTTTAGAGTAAAAAAATAAAAAAGTGAGTTTATAACTATGATAGAGTCACAGATAATATGATAAAACCCAGAGGTTCATTTGATGCTTTGTAAGAAGAAGAAATGATAAGTTGTCTTCGTATTTAAGTGCATGTGAATTGTTGCTGGGCAAGAAACCATTACATGTGAATTATTTTCAATATTCGTCACGAACTTCAATCGAAATGAACATTTTGGTGAAAAATTGAGTCGTCCGTTATTTTTATACAGTTAATCTTATTAACTTTGTTCGCAAATTTCACATCAAGTGTCCACACGTACAAAAATAAATTGATTAATAATCTTTTTACACTTTAACCACTTTGTATATCATACACTTCCAACAACATTATTTATATTGCATCGTCAAAACAAATCTTGCACCGAGAAACGGGCAGTTGTTATAGCATTTTCCTATCCATGAAATTACATGTGACATTTTTGCCATAAAGGTATAACTATTTTTACCAAATATCTATTCACAGACGAAAAACTCCTAGAGTGGCTGTTATGGATATAAAAGGACAAACAATGAAAATCATAATTCGTAAATACAACACTTAAGGCGAGATTCAATATTCTACAAGGAAATAATTAACGCTGAAAAAATAGTTTTTTAATATTGGCATGACTTGGAACAATCTAAAATAAAGTCATTTCGAGACATTAGAAGGAGCCGAATATTAAGAATCCCAAGATACTAAAACGCCTGTGAATAATACCTCAAAATTCTAAAATATGCATGGATACTGCCTTGATAATCATTATGGAAATCAAAGACTCGGTCATGCAACATTTGCTGTGAATAGGAATGTTAAAATATGACAATGTGGTTTAGAGAATTGGTGAAAATATAAAATATATGAAGATTAAAAATCTGTTATATCTGCTTTGCTATGCCTTGTACAGAAACTAGGTAATGCATGACAATTTCCGATTGCACTCCTGGAACACAGTGACCAGACGGAGATCGTTATTGTTTGTCAAGGCTACATTTAAGTGCGATACTAAAAAAGTAATTAATCTGTAATCAAACACTCTCACTGTTGCTAACAACAAATGTGAATGAACAACTGGAACATGTTAAGCAAAAAGGTTTTCATTGATAAAGTCAGCTTCCGAGAATATGAACATTTAAATGAAACAAATAAATGTCCCCCTGATCGGCATGATTTTATCCTTTCTATTTTATACATTTCATTTCCTTAGTATATCAATTAAAGTTAAAATATGCTTAAGTGATATTAACTTTTTTTTGTATGTATATCCAAATGACACATCTTAACCGTTTTCCGATATATTATTCCCTAAAAAAGCATTTATCGTAATTTGGAAACGTTAAAACGAAAGAAAGTATGATCTTGTTTCTTGCGTCATTGTGACATTTGCATATCACGTAACTTTCTGAAAGCAAAATTTTGCCATTGCTTTATATTCTGATGATTTTATGTACAGAAATGTTTGTTTTAAATGATTTTTAACATTATGATCATACATACTCTGATTTTTTTTAAAAAGGATTTCAATGGAAAGCTTATATTTAACTCATCGAAAGGAGGTAATAAGGCACAGATATTGACGCATTAAATCGTTCTAAACAACCAGGATATACTTGCGTCACTGTTGTTTTGTAAAACAGGAGCGTAATTTCTGTTTGTGTTTCGTTGAAAATGGTATCATAGTTGTTCTCTAGTTATTATTATCCAGTCTATTCCGGCAACTATTCAGGTACTGTTTGAAAAGCGCTATGTTTCGCCCACTTATCTACCTATTAGCATAAAGTGAGTCAGTGATCCAGTTTGGAGTTGTTGGTATTTCCTAAACATGTCATTTTGCTAACGCATGGTGTGGGGAATTATCAAGTATTATATGAGACTCTATCATAGTTATATACTCACTTTTTACCAACAATTCTGGCACTGATGTGTTAAGTGTCATTTTTTAAAAGAAGTCCTTGAACTGTATTGAAACTGTCATACTTGCTAAATATAGAGGGACAATTGAGTATACACAAATTTAGAGCATTCAGCAAAAACTAATTAAGGTTTCTTGTCTGAAGTAACATTGATTAAGTCAGCTTCTGAGAATCTAACTAAGTTATGACACTTGAAAAAAGTGTTTCGTTAAAATTCAGTAGCGGGAAATGAAATTTGAAAGGCTTTGAATTATTGAGGGAAACAAAGCGGAATAACACACACGCATAACCTTACAGTAACTTCGTTATTATGTGTATGATTTTTTTGTCCATCGTAGAACACCATGCGCCACAACTTCTTTATCAGGACCTTAACACAAAGTCAAGACTTGCAAGCTTTTTGGTTGGTAAAGTTGCATTTTTACGCAACTGGCCTTGGTAAGTGAGCGAAATATCGTAGTTTCTAAACGGAACTTTATGCTAATTAAAGAATGGTAGTGAAATTAATTGAAAGCACACAGTCATTGTAGCATAATACAGATGGACTACTCATGCCAAATATTGTTTGTAATGTGGCCTTTGGCAATATAAAAAATATATAATTGCATTATTGTTACATACAATAAACATTGTACTTCACTGTCTGTCGAATGTGGAATTATTCGGCTAATGAGTCAGGACCGCCGAAAAAAGTTAACAAAACTGCTGAATATAAATTGTCACAAGAAAGTCACAAGTAGGAGAAATCACAATCCCCTTTGAATTCTACCATATATTCCTGGAGTGCTCTATCAGAAGATGTTTGTTCTTCACCATTGTTGCCTTCCTTTAAGTATAACCTTAACATGACCAGAATAACAGTACCCGAAATCTAGTATGACAATGATCGCAAATCTAGTGTTGATTGCGCAAGACTGTGTATGCACTGGAGAAGGTTCAACGATCCTCTGTTCTCCAAAAAATGTCACTACCCCCACCCCGCCGAACTTCTCCTTCACCTGATGATACTATCATGTTTAAATAAATAATCTTTTTGACTCGATAGCCAATTTCAGGCGATCTGTAACTCAAATTAATACTGTTTCGATTAACGAAAACTATTATTCAGTCAAACATAATGGTAATCAGACAAGTTTAGCACTTTTGACGACAACTTGAGCGTTTCTGATTTCCTACATAAATGAAAACAGACTTGAATCCACCATTGATCTGAACTGTCCTCATTTATCAATCTCACCGTTTACACAATTCCATCATTTTTTTGTTTTTATATCATCTCTAACTATACCATTCTTTTTGCCTCCCCAATCGTATTCATAATATCCAATTTTGTTAGTATTCGTTTAGCATCCTTTACACCATAATAATTATACCAGCTTGACAAAATGACATAAGCAAGACATATTCAAAGCCTTTAAACTTTCTTCTGTATATTGTATGATAACTGTTTATTGCATATAATTATTATATGTATATTGTTCATGCAGGGCTAACCATGCGAAATAAATATTTTAGAATTAATTGTGTTTTCCTGAGACAATTGATATATTTACTTTTGTCAAACTTTATCTTTTAAAATTAAACAAGGTTAAGGTGAGAAATATTGACCATCCGGAATAAAATTCAATAATATTTTACAGGTTTAGTGTCAATGTTTATAAAACAGTTTTTTTTAAATATCTTACATGAATTACATTTAATATGCATTCGTCGGCTAATCTTTCACACTACGAAATAAGTCGACTATTTATGTATTCTTGATACATTTATTACATGGTTTGCAAATGTCCATCAAGTCGCGTTAAACCATTTTAAGCATGCGCATCATCCGGTAACAGCGAGACCAATATTTTCTTCAGAAATTATTAACGTGTACTATTAACATTCAACTGTCACTCCTTGACCAGCAAACTGATTATATATTTTCATGCACATCCTTGCACTAAAGACAATTCAACACTCTATTGAAGACAAAAATTGTGACACTTCTTTGTTCTTTTGTTGATTTCTGTCTATGGTGTAAAGCTGAGCAAACGGTTTCAAAGATAAAATGCCAATGTGTTTACTCATTGTCAAATGTAAACATTCCTCGTTTAACTACACATTTTCTGATCCGGCTATAGTTTGCTGATTGCATCGGGCGTACATTAATATTTCCAGGAGCTTTCTTGCATGAAGACAGCCAGTACAAATATGTAAACTAACTCAGGACTTTTATTGACATTTCCCACACAAATGGTTTATTTATGTCATTAAGCAACGTTGTGATAAGATTGAAAGCGATATATCTGGTAATCATATTCTACTTGTGAAATAGACAAAACATTTCTATTTAAACTAATCAATTAAAACGGGAATTGACTTTTCTTTAATAAGGATGTCTGGCCGATAAAATTCAAATGCTATGAAACGTGCATGATAAAGCAGCGTACTATTAGTATCATATAAATTTTGAGAATAACTAGATATTAAAGTTATCTTTATACTGTTTTGGAAAACCACTTCTTGTCATTGCCCCATATCAATGATATATGAGGTACTGTGCTAATTGGAAATTTCTTCTACTGACAGTTAATCTACAAAGTTCACCAAAAGTTACTATACCACAATTGAAAAGGAAAACAAAAAAGTCAAATCTGAGGTATAGTTTATTGACATAGTATTGCCATGCTAAGAATCTTTTAACGATACTGTCGAAGACGACGACAGTCATCAGCACACAAGTACTAGTTAAGCTGTCATTGTAATATCATTAATATATGTTGTCCATATAATGCTCGTTCCAGATATGGACGCGCAGCTGTTTAGAGTCCGCATGAGTGTAACATTCAGCGTTAGTTACGGACATTGGTTGTTCATGTTCAGTTAGTGCTCAATTATTACATTATATAATAGTATGCCTCTTTAAGTGAAAATTATACAACACGATAAACTAGTGTTTGTCACCGTTTTATGAATTAAGTCATTTTGTTATGAAGAAGGTTTTCATTAACTATGAAACCTTATGTAGAATATAATTATTACTATGGTCTTATTTAGTTGAATAATGAAAGTATCATTGTACAAACCAGGTGGGAAAAAAACACAATGAAAATAAAATAAAATATATAAAAAAATACTGTCGAATAACTTCGAGATAAAGTTCACTTTAAAAACAGTCTCGTATATATAGCCTTTTTAACCATTTACCGCCATCGGAAATATACTGTTGCATGGTTTAGAATGTCGCTATTCTGCTGTTTGGTTGTGAACAGTTCTCTTCAATAAAATGCCACAGATACCTAGTGGACTGGTCGAAAAGCACTATCATCTTTGTATCTCTGTACAAACGTCACGAGGTGACATTTATAAGATTAATGCAGCTAGATTTTTTATTTTGTCTGTCTGCGGTTGTGTAATATAAGCTTAACGTTAAGACGAATTCAATCAAGACATCCGCTAACTTCATGTCCGCAATGCTTTTTAATAAAAATAATTGCAAATATTTCTCGACTTTATCACATGCATCAATTGCCTTCGTTACAAATCCATAATTAATCAAACTTTCCGTATCCAGAGCATTTCTTGATAACAATAGTAAGTGCAAATATACGAAATGCCGTTAGGGCCATGGCCTATGAATGTGTTGATCTGAAACCCAACCTCGATAGTACGATGATGAAAACGCGAAATCACAAAACTGCGATGGTGAAAACGCGACAGTACGATAATGAAAACTCGACAGTACGATAACGAAAACGCGATAATACGACAGTACGATGATGATAATGCGATAAACTATCGTGTTTTCACCACCGTACTTACCCGTTTCCACCATCGTAATATCGTGATCATCGAACTGTCGTACTGTCTCGTTTTCATTATCTTAGTAAAATCGCGTTTTCATCATCGTACTGTCGCTACAGTACCGTACGATGATGAAATGTTTTAGTTTTGTTTCCTTTAGCAACTTCAACATAAACCTAGTCAGCGATATACCTTAAAGACTTATTCTTGTAGCAGAGTAAATAAAACAGTTTTCTTTTGACGTATTCATCAAAATGAAAGGAACTTCAGTTTTCAATAAGAGTGTCTGTCCGATAAAATTTCGAATGGTGTTAAACTTTCATGATACAACATCGAATTATTATAATTTTTACGTTTTGTGGGTAACAAGATGTTAAAGAGTTGGTCAGACCACTACTAGGTATTGCTCCAAAATAATCAACGAGCATTGGGTCATACACTTATGGGCATTTATTTCAACGGTATTAGACATTCGTTGAGCTAATTGACCACGTAGGTCCAGGCAATAGTTATTTTAACGATATTGTCTAAAACGAAGACGAACATCACAATACAAGTAATTACTTGAGCATGAAGAATACACGATTTCCTTAAACATGGACAATCATTGATAATAAACTGCCCAGCAACAAACTTTTCATGCCTCTGAATTCGACGTCACTGATGAGTATTTTTCAGAGACATTCTTGGCAACCATATCCAGAACAAATGTCACTAGGCCCAGATTTTGTGCTGGATGTCCAATTTGTATTATACGAGATAATCGCTGAAGGAAAATCAATCAAGAATGCGATGAATTTAATTTCCGCCATTCCTTTCAATAAGACTTTTCCCCATCATGTAATTTTAGCTTGTTATTCTATTCTACGTCATAAGTGAATGAGGATATATGCATATGTTATTGTGATAAGTTTATATATAAGGTTCAGCATTAAATTTTCATATATGGTATTTTAAATGCTACATTTGCATTCAAATTGTGAAAAAACATGAATTAACAAAATAAACCTTTAAAATGAATTTCGGTAATTAGCTTAATAACTGTTTCCCTCAATTATGGAACAATTTAGTGATTATTTAGGAATTTTATAAGAAATACATTTAGTATTGACGCTCAAAGTCTGTGAGCCTATAATCCAAACGGAATTCGGTTTAAGTCAATGGCGGTTATCGAAAATGTTCAATTGCAGTCACTTTTACCTCATGTCACTGATGGCGTTTCATTAAAAATTGAACAGAGTGACTGAAATGTTCAATATTAAATGTAATTATTGAAAAAAATATATAGTGTAACCTAGCTGCGAATCAGTGTTTATCATTCAAAAATAAGCATTTATTATACAATACAAATGCGTTAATGCTACTGGTAGCTATAACAATCAGAAGCGAAGAAACATGTCTTTTCGATTGCATTGCATTGCGTAATGGTCCATCGCAATCCCTTTTTATTTAACGTGTGCAAGGTATCAATAAGTTATGTATTCCGCGCGGAATTGCTGAACAATTGCACTAAATAACAGTTAATGAATTGGTCTACAAAAAGAGTCTGTCAGTTCGCAAAGAGAAGTGGTTGCATGCACTTTTAGGTTATTGGCTACTCAAAGTCGATGATTAAACATTTTAAAATTACAAGACAAAATGCAATATGTTGAGGTTAGGCATACATTTTCAATGTATTATTTGGCGAAAAGTTGACTAATGACAAAACATTTCATGCATTAGCATACCTCTTTTGAAGAACCAATAATTGAGGTGAGGTTTAAAGGCATTATTTCTTTAAAAACTGGACTGTTACCGCAATGGATATTAAACACCAGTAAATCAATGGTAACAAACCGCTCATTAAAGAACTACGTTTAATGAAACCATTACGTTTGATTTTATCTTAGACAAAACGACACCATACCATTATCTGATCTCAAAAGCTCATTAAGTAACGCATTTATTGTGGAATTCTCATATTCATCATATTCTTTAGAAATCTCTTCAAAGGCTAATGCATTAACGTGCATCGTGTGTGTATTACAAGGGTATTCATGAACGGTTGTGGTGCTCATGGGTGACAGTTCGTATTTACAGTTGAAATATTTCAGGATACAATAAAAAAGAATTGTCTTACTTTTAAAATAAAATGTGATAATATCGCACAAGGAAAATAGTATGTAATGTATTAAATACATACACGAAAAGGGTGAATTTAGAGACATTTGTTTTACGAACTTATTCGTGGTGTCTTCATTTTTGTCCGATAAAAATACATTTTGTTGGTAGATGTTGGGGAGGCGTTAATTAATTGAAACCCCAAATGGAGTGTTGTTTTTGTGACCGCTATAAGGCGGCTGGTCCAACATGTATCGATACAGATGTTCGCGTGCGTGCGTGCGAATGCATGTGTGTGTTTGTGTGACAGCTCGGTGTAGCTTTAATGAGTTCTACCAATGATGTGGTAGTTTTCATCATGTTTAGGGAAAAAAACTGTAATAAAAACACAAGATGAAATATATTTTGAGTACTTTTTTGACGAACAAATTCCAGCCTTGTATTAACATTATTAATATGCTAATTCAAACAATCCTTGAGTGAACCCTGACAAGAACATGAAAGTGTGTATGTTTTAAGGATTGAAATAATAAATTGGGTGAGTTAGTGCTTTGCGGATTTTTCTATTGAATCGACTTGACGGCTTCGCCTCATATGGTCATAAAGGCTGCAATGAGTTGAACTTTTAGAATTGTATTCATTATTTTGCTTGTTTGGACGGATAAGATATAATAACAAGATTGGTAGATAAAGAGTATCAGTAAGGATCATCAGGCAGTTGACACTGCAGATAAAATATCCTTTTAAAAGTTGTTCTCAGTGTCTTGTGAACTGTGCAGTAAACAAACAGTTTCCCATGATATACGATGCGAAATACTAATGTTTAAAGTACAAACAAAAACGTATTGATGTATAAGGTGGAAAGGGTCTAGTGGTATATGTATTCCCCCTTCACCAATAAAGTTGTGGGTTCGTCCCCTACAAGGGAACTACTAACGCGTCCATTTAAAATGAATATACAAATACGTTAATATACTTAGAAAAAAGGACTCGAGTGCAAAATTCAGTAAGCTCGTTTCTTTCGTCATAGTCAAAATAAATACATAAATATTAGTAGAAATAAAGTAAATCCAAGTATTATGACGCAAAATGCTACCAATCAAATGAATACAAACTTGTTTCGAGCTTAAGAAATAAGAGTGTGTTCGTTTTATGACTATCAAATTTTATTCATTCTGAAATGAATATTTGCGCTGAAGTCAGCAAAATGTTGATTTATATTCAGCATCCAGAAATGTCGCCTTTTATTTCAAGAGCCTTATCAATACATATATTAACTTATATCTTATCTTATAAAGCAGGACAAGTTTCTTGCAGATTTCTATGATTGATAATAAAGGCGCTGTCGTTTATCGGAAAACATTTCCCTGTGGGATTTGTTAGGTCAAATGGATTGGACACTAAACAGTAGCAATCTTGATCGTGAAGGCATGCAACTTAAGATATTAAGGCATTTGTGAAGCGTTTTCCCTTTCTGCTTAATTTGTTCAAATCGGCAGTTTCTTTTTTATCTGGCGAAAGACGATTTCGCATGTAAGAGAGATGATTTTTCAACGTAAACATTCATTGCATGTTCGAGAAATCCAGTAACATGTTTGGTTGCTCCACTATTTGATTTTTTATGAGATGGATTTTCAAAGTAAACTTTCGTTGCATGTTAGGAATTCAGTAACATGTTTGGATGCTCCACTATTAGATTTCTTAAGTTACTTTCATCCTCAGTGCGTGTGATGTTAATGTGATTTCTTCCTGAACGTCATATAAAACAGATCACAATGTAACACGAAGAGACTAATTTTATTTGGAGGATACTTTTAAAGTTACCGGAAAGTTCGGAATCCAGGAGGTTTTATTTGACTAGAGTGGAGCAGATTCGGGAATCGTTTTGAAGACACGTAATAACATGACGGATTATTTTGTCTTATGGCGCCATTTTAGTATTGAGTAATGATAATTTTTTTGCTGTTGTCTTTACGTAAGTTTAAAGTTAGTACCATTTTATACCAGTAACAGAAATCCTTCAATGGCGAATCGATCAATCTCATTTTACACCGCAAATGGGCTTTAATGATCCGCTCTGTCCGCCCAAGCAGTTTCTGTGGTAACATAAATTGTTCTGTAAACGTTAATGGAGACATCATTCCATCAATGCCGTTCTGTCTAGGCCGTGGAATGCCAAACGTCGTTTTTATCATAAATTACCTATCAAATAGTTTGCTTCTTTCCGGACGTAGTTTCGATTTACCACCGGTCGACATCACTCGATTTGGGAGACGTGATTGTTTCGTAGAGTTCTTGATTTAACAAGACCGATGTGTGCTTAGCTTTTTGAAAGTTCGAAAGTTCAAAGCATTTTGCGCAGGTTAAACTATGGCAAAATATTTTTTTTAAACTAAGAGCATAATTAATTACCTACATGACGATTACATTTTGTCAAATAACAAGCTTAGCATTTAAAAAAAAACAGCTTCAAATGAGTAAAGTATAAATTAAGCTTATTTGGATTCTATGAAATTATTGTTTCAACTTTGTCTTTCGCTTCTTTTCAACCTTTCGGCAGACAGAATAATATAACGTTAATCATTAAGATTAATCTGAATCCTTAGTTAACCTACTATGCTTTTACTTTAACTTAACAGTTTCTGCTCGTCGCCTTCATTTTTTTAAAATATCTGTCATTGTTTTGTTTGTTTGACATGATCTCAAACGACATGTTATTCCTTTGCTAGGCTACGGCGTACGTATGCCCTAGAATCAAGAGAAAGAGCGGCCACAGAGGATCAAAGGTGACCGAAGGGTTACCGTACGACCTATCCCCATATTTTACATTTTGGTGTGATCACCGTGATTGCGGAGTAATTTGTTTTTATATCTACGTTCTATTATGTAGAATAGACATATTGTCGGCCTTTCGTTAAGTGGTTCCAATGTGACCATACATCGGCCGCTCGGTGGCCTTTCGTTTGCCGTTCGGCTGCTTTAGGGCTTTATGTATTACAATTGAACGGCACCCACAGGTTTTCTGTCCCCATAATTGTGCATCCACACTAACATTTGTGACTGCTTCAGTATGTGACCGTAGGTTTGCTGTGGTGACACTATGATTGCTATAAGCCGTAAATACTCCATATCCAACGGCCGCCGTGGCAAATGTGACTGAGGGATTAAAGGTGAGTCGCCGTGTGATTTTGGGCCAAAATGAGGTATCTGGAGGAAATTCAGGTATTATTATATTCACAAAGCTTATTCTTTTCCCAAGACAAATCAATTTATTTTGTTTATAAAAAAAAATGACTAAGAAATTGAAGAGTTTGTATTTCAGGCGTAACACCTAAAACGTGTATTTCCTGATAATGTTTACTTCTTAATGATTATCAACATATATACATATTTTTTTGATTTTTATATATTTTTTAGATCAATCAGTGCTCCACTAAAGACACACCTTTTTAAACCCTTTATATAAAATACATTACAATTGTAACACTCTGGTGGCAAAACAAATATGGTGGGCACAGCACCGGTTTTCTTAAAATTAAAAAAAAACTACAATGTGGGTTTGTTTTTAAATCAGTGTTTTTGTGATTCATTATTTATAGTATAGGTTCATGTCCCTTAATCACAACAGCGTTTCAAGCATCTCAATAACAGACTAGTTAAAAAAAGGAATGTATGGGACTTCAAAGATGTTAAACACAGACTAAGGAAAAAATGGATCCTTTAACATTTCATTTTCAAGTTTGAAACAAGGCATCATTTTGGTGAAAGGCAAACTTTTACTCGAATAAGATCTAAGTATATTAAACTGAAAATGATCAGTTAAAATTGTAACCTTTTTGTTATAATAGAATACAACTATGGTGCCATGGCGATTGTGTCCTTATAATCTAGAGAAAACAATGTTGTTTTTTTTCATAAATAAATACAGTTTTTAGTCATTCATTATGAATTATATTAAGGGCAAAATGCCTATAATTCCATGTCCCTTAAGTTACAACTGTGTTTCAAGCATGTCAATAATAAACTAGTGATTAAAGGAGTAAATGAGATTTCAAACAGAGGAGTGATCTCCTCTAACAGGATCAAAGAACTTTTTTGATGAAAGTCCTTGATTTCAATTTTCTCTGGCATTTCACAGGGCAACCACTTGATTTTCGCCATATTATCGCATAAAACTGTCCCTGGATGAATTCTTGTGATCCTGAGAGACAAGTAACACACAAATATTTGGCACACACAAATATTTGTAATAATGTAAATTATGAATTTCACAGCTTTAAGATTTGACTTATTCATTTAGCATTTATAATAACTACTCAGACATTTTATAAAACTGTAACAAAAACTATTTCTGAGATTTTCTTTCATCTATTACCTTCAATGATCAAAAATCATTCTTGATAAACCCTTAAAGGTCAAGGACTCAAGGACTATGATAATGAATCGTCCAAATTAAGATCATAAATTTACCTGAAAGTTGTGATACTCAGTAAGTCCTGGTATTGGCTTCAACGTGGTCTTTAAGAAGTCCATCTATTTGGCTGGGTCACCGACTTGGCTGACTTTTCAATATTACAATAAGCTGCGGGTTATTATGCCTGGTGCCCATCCCGGGATGACTTTTGAACAGTGCCTGCCACTTCTTCAAATCTACTCATCTCAGCATTGGATGATCACCATTTGACATGCATTCTGTTATCTAAGGTTAATAAAAATTTAAACAAAATTATCATATAAATACTGTTTGTGTGTAGAGTTTGTAAACTTCGTTGCCTTCTGTGTCAGAAAGGTCAATAATGTCAGCATTTCTAAAATAGACTTGATCGACAATTTCAAGTTCATTAGCCTTATCAGGGTCAAATAACTCGTATCTGATAGTTTTTACTTCTGGCGATTGTTGGTTGCACATGAGCTTTTAATTAATTAAAACAATACACTGCATGATTGAACTTATAACATAACTAACTTTGGAAAATTCAAAAGTACATAAGGGACATATGTTTCAAGTCATGTTTAGTCTTTCAACAGATCAACTTACTTCCTACATATATTTTAGGATTATTCTTGCCATTTATAATGATTGTTTTTGTTTCAATTTTATGATTTTTACATTTTGGTCTAATTTGAGGTTTTGTTGGTCACCCAAAATTGAATTAAGAAAAAAACTGTTTATAATTATTTTAAGTTACTTATACACATCCGATCGCTGAGCTTTAAGCGGATTTCGATGCAAAATAGATTTCTCTTTCAAACTAGGTTGGTCCTTTTTGACCGTTTATGTGAAAATAGTAGAAACTCGATGCTCAGGAACTGTTTATTCGACTGACCGATAAAGGTTGTAGTGCCCCTCCTGTTAACATGATAAACTCCAAAGTTGGCAATGAATACGTCTGGGCATCAGTTTTGACATTTTACATTGTCCTCCAATTTTGACTTCCGGTTTAAATTTAGCACTTTTAGCAATGTAAACCTATCAGTGGTCGGTTACAAATTTATTCCCCTGATGTTTTGAATGTATAAATATGAAAACATGTGACTACCTCCGTTTCATTTCACAACTTTTGCTAAATGTTCTTGTTTCTAGTCAATTAACTCGCGTAAGCTTTTTGACCTTCTTGCGAAAAAATTAGGTCATGAGCGATCTAAAAGAAAGGGGATTACAGCAACGAAACGCAAGAAGATGGGAAAAAATGTTCAAACCTATGGTAAACGGGTCAAATACAACTATTTGTGATATCTTAACTACCTGACAGTTCAGCAAAAGACATAAAACGCTATTAAATTATGTGTTTATTGGAAATAAAAAGTTAATTGAATGTATGTAAGGTTACCTCATTTGGACCCAAAAATCTCCAAGGGTGTCACCAATTATCAATTTATTTAAATTCACCAATTATCTCGTCATACCTTAAAATAAATACCATTCTCTAAACGCCTATAATAAAACAGTAAAATATCGAAAATTTTCTGAGCTGTACCTAAATTTGTCTCCATTTTTTCCAATAGATTCCTTGGGCGTCAGATAGAATTAACAATTGTCGAAAGTTGACGGAAAAAAGACATCATCACTGTCTTTCTGCTTTAAGATCTTGGTGGTTTATTTGCTGCGAAATAACCGTGAAAGGACAGACTTTTGAAAACAAATATCAGTGTTTTGCTGATCATGTTTTGATATCATTAACCAGTGTCCTTGAATAAATAGCCAAAGGATATGTATATATGAAACTATAAATCGCGCAGAAATTTGCCCTGAGTCTGTTTTAATGAGGAAACTCAAACCATCTATTGCAAATACATCTTAACCATATCGTGTTTTCATATGAATTTTTAGATAAAAAGATGAAACATGAGAACGTATGAGAATAAATACTCCTGTGTGCATATCAAATTTGATTCCTGTGGTTGTATTCTAGGAAATAAATAATGGCTTGGCAGGTGTATATTTCAATTATTTATTATTGCAGTCGCGACATTCATGCATATTCTACTGCAATTTTAGCCAATTTATTGACAGTCAAGAATAAAAATAAAGTCACATAGGTGATGATTTTTTTTATCTTACATATGTCAGATCGAATTTACGGACACCACTGCAGATAGCGTCGAGTTTTATTTATGTAATATAGGATTGTTCTGTACCCTACAGATATATTTATTGACAGCTGGGGAAACCCATATTCACATGGATGATGAATAGTTTTCTGTCAACATAAATTTAGAAGAACACAGAAATAATGCAGACACTCCATATTCATCCTCAACAAGTAAATGCAAACAGTCGTATCAATTTTAATGAAAGGAACATCGATAAATAGATTTACATACATTAGAACGTGTTACAACAGTTTAAAAACTTACAAGGAGTATACTGAAAGTGTAATACAAATGTTTCGTTCACATAAGAAATCCTTGTTATCCACTATTAAAGATTACAAAAGGAAATTGCAAAAACAGAACATAAATCAATTTAACCGTTTTGGAGTTTATAGTTACCTTATGGCTGGAGTATTCATGTGCTTTGTCCATATGTAAGAAACATGAAAAAGTTTGTTCAGTTTCACTGAGTAGAAAAATGTTTTATATTCACAATTGTGTAAATATACAATCGGGAAAGCAATTACTATTTTGGCCATGAATGTGTGGAAGATTGAAATATACATAATATCAGTTATATATCAATCATTGTAGTTTTTAATTTCACGACACGGAATCTATCTTAGAAACGCAAGATAACATGGTTCAATCAGTAGTTCTTGTTGTTTGAAATGGTATACGTCATGAATCTTAAAATGTTCTCAATCTACCCAAATATTGTATATGAAGGTTGTGGAAATGTATTTTCGGAAGAAGAGGCATGATGTTTTCATACATAGACAAGCATTTCCCTCATCAGAAACACCAATGCCTTTAACTCAAGTTAGAAGAATTCTTAATTTGTATTTGTATTTCAGCTATACGTTTTGTAAAGCAAAAAGGTTAATTAATTTGTATGTAATATAAGCATCTCTGTAATCAAGCACAACGTGACATGTAACCAAAACTGCAAATTTCCTTCTTATCAGCAGATACCCAAGATTCAGTACTGCATTATGCATTGCTGTGTGCCGTGAGCAAATATATGTGAATATCCTTTTATTCCAGAAAATTAGAGGTCAATTGGGTTGTTTCCCTGGCCTTTACTTAAATGTGGATGAAGCTTGAGCGATAGGCTACACGCGCAAAGGGGCTTTTACAGCAATCATGGACGACGGTTGGTTTTAATACTCAATTAACAGTGATAATTCAAAAGATTTGACAACAGTCAAACAATTCCAATTCATTTCATACAATCCCTTTGTTTGCTTCTTTTCTATACAATCCACTGGGTTTATACTGATTGTATAAAAACAGTTGGTTGTGATTTATCTCTTGTTGAGTGTTGATTCTCTAAGTAAACCACTAACCCTATGCTGATATTGATATGTTTAATATTGAATACAACACGTAGAACTGAACAACAAGTATTGAGGTATGACACAAAAAATACGTATGCAACTGTAGACAATTGTTTGTTTCAGTTTAGAGTTGTATATTTCACGGGATATGCAACTTACGATGTATTTAATGATTGACGCGTCACAATTAATATTAAAAGAAAAAAACGTTTACGGGATGAAAATTGCGATCTTACACTTAAAAGGATATGAAATAACAGGTTATTGTAGATTTTCATCAAACGTGCGCCAAATTGTATGCGTCGCTGAAATTGTGTACCAGCCCTGTGTCATTTGCAGTGAATATATTTTATCTTCATTCCAGTAAATATAAAGAATATTTCACTGATACAACTCTAACAATCACTGTTTACCTTATTATAACAATTTAATATTAATTAACGTATTTGATAATATCAAGCAAGTTACATGGTCAAAATCTCGTGACCGTGTTCTCAGGTTTATATTGTTTGGATGTCTTATTGGTCAATAGTCAACACTCTATGTCCGAAGTCCATCTATTAAAGAATTTTTTGATTTGCGATTGCACTTATTAATTAATCCAAAAAGCAAAATTAAGTTCAATTGCTTCAAATTTCATCTGCTAAATGTTTTACTTAACATAGCTAAAAGAAAGAATATGCAATTAACTAAACGAATGAAAATTATAAAATTGACGACAATCTTCCCAAGTATTGACAGTTCGTCTTACAAGAGCTATGTGCTTAAAAATGGAAAAAAATGCTTATTTTGCGTCAGTATTTAAATACTCCAATTCATTGTCTGTTATTTTTCAAGAATGCATTCAATATCCAGATTTTAAACTTGATCCTAGCAAAACATGCTAAAATACTCATCCGCTTTTCTCAGAAAGTCAGTTTCTAATTTGTCAAGAAAAAAAACTAGGCATGTTTAGATAATATTACGGAGATTAGGATTGGCAAACAAAATATATTGCCCTTCCTAGGGTTTAATATTTCACTTGTTTGGTATCCATTGACATTTATGCAAATGGCAAAGTTTTGAATATTGGCATTCCAATTAGCGCCCAAAATCGGCCCATAAAATGAGAGCTTCGAATTTTGTAACCCTTCTCACGCTATAGTTACATGGGTTACAGCCAAATAAACAGAACATATTACATACAATAAAAACAAAGTCAAAGTTCAACCACAAAATATCGAGTTTTCAGTTTGACATATGATCAGAGTTATGCAGTTACATTAGTAACAATGAGTTACAGCAAAGTTACTGAAAAGTTTGAAAAGTGTTTTTTCTGGCATTCTCGTATTTTTATTGCAAACATAAGGAAGCCAAATGTTTTTTTAGTCGAAATCTTCCCGTCATTCTTGTTCTAACAACGTATAGTTTGTACAGATGACATTAGTTCCTTTGTGTTCAAGAAGATAACTGTGTATGGACTGTGTATGAGAAAATAGTACGTACATTGCCATGAATCTTCCGTTGACATTATTCCCAGTCAGCTCCAAAATTAACACAGAAGGAAATTTACTACATTGGACAACATGTAAAGCTACTGTCGCGGCATAATTATAGCACAATTATCTGCATGGTAAAGAATTATTGCTAGTTTACATTCCTTTGCAAAGAACAGTCATTACCCTGACATAGTTCTCCTGTCCCTACGGCTTGAAGATAAGAACCGACAAATCCGATTTGCTGTCACGATATGTTATCAGGTCAAGAACAACGTCATTATATTAAAGTCGACATCTAAATAACTGTACATAGTGTGTTCGGTTATGTATTCGGTTAAAATGCAAAACGCATAATATGTTTGATGTAAAGGTCTAGAAGTCAACACACCGTATGTCTTTGAGACCTTCGGCCGTATTCATAAAGCTTCTTTGTTAAAATTGTTCACTCTAAGATGAATTAAATAAAACACACCAATGTCTTTACACAAAAAAAATCAAAAATAAATCAGTAAGGACAAGATACAAAGAGTTAAAGCATACGAATAAATTTGATTAAAATAGAGGGTATTAAAAATATTTGTTGTTAAAAATCGCACATTTTCACTAATGTCTTTTAAAATTCACTTAAAAGCTTTACGCATACCTATGCATGTCTTTATATCTTTTAAAATAACTGAATGCATGGTTCTGTTTTTTTTCTTTTATTATTTTCAAATATTCTGACAATCATTTTTGTTTGTTTCGAGCTATAAAAAGCTTCTGCTATATCGAACATGTCTAGATATGCTTCACCTTTGGGGTCTTACTATCTCGGGCTTTTAACACAACAGTCTTACAAGTTTCAAAGTGAGGGGTTTGCTGAATGTCGCTGAGCAAAGAGACCCACACATTTGAATACTACAATGTAAACCATACAGAAAAGCCATTCAGCCTGAATTCAACCATGCTCAGTTTTAAAAAGGCACATGTACCTTGGTCAAACAATCACCTAATGATATGACGAAAACGATCACGTTGTCATTATTCTTTACAGACTATATTCTAATTACCGGACAATAAACGCTTTGGGTGAAATGTAAATCTTACGTAAATATTATTCAATTGACAATTCTAACAAGGGTGTTAGATAAAACTTACACGTTGATCGCAAAATACCAACCTTTTTGATGGACACATCCCCTTCCTACAGCTTGAATAATTTGAATTAAACGTGGCACAATATATGGTCATTTTCAAGTTGTTTTTGACTGAAGCTCCCTGGCAATGGAATTGGAGTTGACATATTGTTACGAAATTAATGTGTCGCCATGGTAGCCGAGTATTGAATACAGACAAAATACACCAACTCTGGTTGTTATGGATAAAAGGACAGAAATGAAAGTTCGTAGTTTGTAAACAAAACACTTGAATCGAGATTTGTCGTGAGACAGAAAACCTAAATGACTAGAATGACACTCTATTCATTATCATGACGTGACATGGTTCATTGTTAAATAAAATCAATTAAGGACAGAATAAGAAGCCGGAGATTAGGACACTAGAACGCCTGTAAAGAATACCTCACGGTTCCTTCTAAACATGCATATAGTCTGCATTTAGAATCACGGAAATAATAAACCCGGTCAGGCAAAGATTCCTGAAATAGTTATTCATCGTATAACTTGCAATTTGTCAATATGTATAGGAACCTCACAAGTTAAATAATGAGACAAAGTATATTGTAAAATAGATTATACTATTCAGAAACTAGGTTCTGAATGACGCTACTCTGATTGACTTGTAAGTTAATTATGGGAAGACGTAGATTGAAATTATTGTTAAGGCTTTACTTAAATATATAAGTGTATATCCAAAGAAGTTTCTTAATTGTGCTTACAAAATGCTATTGTATCTAATTCTAGACACAAATTAGAAGCAAATTAAATACAAACGGCAAAACTTAATCACGGTTTACGTCCTTAAGCAACATTAATTCAGTAGGTGTCGAGGAATCAAGCTACATTATGAAAACTTAAATTGAAAAAAGCCTTTTCAATTTAGCATCTAATTATCCAATTCTAAAGTTCATACAATATTATATTCCCTGATTGCTTTGATAAAATTAGAGAGACAAAAAAAATTGCTTCCTTCGAATTACTGAGACAAGATCAGTGGCAAAACTCCTACGCTTAGAACAGCTTGTGCAACACATGTCATCGTCATTGTGTAAATATATAACGTTTGTTAACGGTTGAACAATGCTCCAACAAAGGCACCTGCTAATCATTCAAACAGTGTCTTTGTAAATAAGAAACATTCGATTGTATCAAATTGTTATTTTTGTTTGGTAATATTCAACATTCATAACATTTTAAATGTGCAAACAAGCCTAACGATAACAATGAACCACTTTCCCAAATGGCTGCAGTTCATTTGAACGTTTTTATTTTTGCTGGAGAATCGATATCCCCATCTCTCTCATCAACGCTATGTTAGAGTAAGAAATTACAAAGGAAAAAAAGTTGAAGAATGCCTTTAAAGCGAACACACAGAGGATATTGTGTTGTTCTATAGAAAAATGCAAACAACAATTTCAGCGAGAAATGATATCAAATTTGTCATGACATTATGTGGCAAGGACATTAGCTTGTTTGTAAAAAAAATCAACGAGAATTAGGAGTAGATGTGCCAAGGATATAAGCTTGTTAGTAAAATAATCACAAGTAATACTATGTTTTCATGATTCTCATGATGATTTACCAGGGACGTTACGACACAGTAAACATCAACGTTTGTGTGGGTGGTGAAGGCGGGCAGGAAAACGGACAGACCGTCGGCTATGACGAGTCCTACTCCTCAACCTCAGCTAGTGCTTTCAGCGACGGCAAGAGCACATTTAGGGACACTAGAAAGGGGAGTGTTTACATGGATACTACTAGAAAAATGCTTTATTGATATTGAAAATGACCTTTTCTAAGTTATCCTTTGGTGGGTTGATTATGTTATGTTTGGTCTTGGACAACAGCAGTCTTTGTTCATTTACCCAATGCATATTCAAATGATGTTATTGGACATAAATAATGACATTTGCTCAGAATCTCGTATAACCTTTTCCTTAAATACGATTTATGTTAAGTGAGAAATTTTATTAAATGCACAAAAATAATTACTAATTATATATTTTATCGAATAATGTCAGACATTTTTTATAATCCTCAATCGCAAAAACACACCAACACCTCATAAGTTAACATTTATTGTTTTACTATGGATAACTACACTAAGGAACACATATTTACATTTTTATATTTAAATATCGTCCTTAGATGTTAATATTAGATGGTATTTTACTGAGATAAAGAGCTATCTACTCTAAACAATTTTTGCACATAATCCGATTTTGAGAGGTATGTTTTCTATAAAGCATCGCCAGATAGATCAACACTTATAGTTAACTATTATGGGTTTACAAAACAATTATTATGAAAACAAAAGAAAAAAATAGAGCCAAACCTAGTCTACGGTAGTTTCAGAATGGTCCAGTTTAATTGCACAAGGACCAATGCAATACCAATATTACACCAGAGACACAGAGCTATAAGCCAATCTGATAAGGCGAATATGGGTAAAAATGATGTTACATACGCAGTCAAATTGACGAATCAATTTTTACCCGATTATCATTTTTCAAAAATGACAAGAAGCCAAAGGAAAACAGGAACTGAAAACTATATCATTTTTATATGTTTATGTTTCACTGTAGTATTTAATAAAGCTTTCTTTTATACTGCGTGTTATCACATCCGTATATGATATCAGAAATTTGCTTTTCGAGACATCAAAAAAAACCTGGTTAAATGCCATATTATGTTTGTTTACAATGATATGTTGATACTTAATCCTTTTCGGTATAATTAGCTTTCATAACAAAAGAAAATTTAACACCATTTTGTTTATGTATTGGATGCGAATATTCGAAGTAGTCTTGTATTTGACTATATAGTGTCACAGATAATATATTTTCGATGAGATTGGAAGTTTGGCTAGTTGATTCTGATTAATTGTAAAGGCTAAAGAGTACCAAATGTAATTTTTAATCTAATGGAGCATAGTGGTGAAAATCGGTATGCTCTTTTCTAACAACACGTTGTGCAATTTATACAGTGTAAGAATACAAACATAATCATTTTAAATAACCTAAAATGAAATCAGAGTAAATTTATAAGTGAAATATGGAACATTTTCCTGACTTCATATATTTATGACAATAGTGCATACATGCACACATTTCGATTCTACTCTAGGCGACCAACTTTACGACAACTGCACCAAAACTCACTCAGGGCCATCTGTGACTGCTGGCATCTATGCCTTAGCCATCGAAGCAAAGTAGGCAAATGCCCTTCATCTTAATTTTGTCGGGTTTCAATACGGGTTTAGTGTACAATAGACACTGAAAGGGGATTTACTTTTCTGTGGTGTCGGTATATATTCTATGTTCAAATATACGTGTGTTTTGATTGTGTTATATATTTGACATTCAATATCCTTATGACTTCAATCAACGAGTTATCTAAACGCAGCACGCATATACACAAGGTTTTAGAATATTAGATTCCCTGCTGATTGATACAAACCAGTTAATACGTCTTGACTTAACACAGTACGTTGCGACCATTTATAGTAACACGCCTTTGATGATGACGGGTTTATGAAGTGAACTAATTGTTTTTAAAAGCAAATATGGTAATAGTTTGCAGTAATATAATATGATAAGCGTACTTAAGCATAATGGGTTATGAAAGAAGTGACTAATGCAATTATATCGGGACTCGATAAGGCTATTACAGTTAAATGTTCAGTCAACAGGAAGCAAGGTTTCAAATGATTTGGTTTAGTTTCTATGTTTCATTGCAGGTTTATCGTTTTCCTTAGTCATGTGACTAAAACGCAATCCCTTAAAATGAATTCGTGACAACTGAATGAACAAAATATTGGCGCATCTAAAGGCCTTAGTCACGGTCATATCCACGAACAGAGGCAATATTGTCATCCATATAACAGCTCCAATTAATATCACGTAATATTAAAAAAAGAAATGTGAAGTGTAACATTTAATAGTGGTATTTTATTATTCTAAATATGTTCTACATTTCCTTGCATTTAAAATTTCTTCAATCTATATGATTTAAGT
Organism: Mya arenaria; assembly: GCF_026914265.1. NCBI lineage: Eukaryota > Metazoa > Mollusca > Bivalvia > Myida > Myidae > Mya > Mya arenaria. The sequence continues at coordinate 66,520,114 of NC_069132.1, read as the reverse complement.
TGTTGTTCAGTACCAATTTTTTGACGTAAAAAATACTCGAACGCTAACTTTCCTTTTGGGTATTACGAAAGGTCAACTTAGGCTTCCTTGGGAGTTTGCAAACAAGATAACGTTAAGAACATGTACACATGTAGTTTTATATTTTGATTAATATTAGCCAGAACAGGTTTTGCGAGTTCCTCTTTAGCATTGTCCTTTAGGAATTAATTATAACCTAATCTAACTGTCTTCACTGCAAGGGTTTCTTTAGTTATCAAAAACTCTAGAGACAAGTTGCAGTTTTTAAGGCATCTCATCTAATTGTAATTGTGCATTTGTCGCTTTAAGGTTATTTACCCTTTAATCGGATTATCGATTGAACTTGCAAAAACAGGTTCAAAGGGAAAAAATGAAACTATTCCAGTACTTGTATTAAATAGTATTACTTTCAATTGGTAGTGTTAATGTCGCTTTTTAATTTGCTCTTTAAATGCTTATTGCTGTAAATTATAGGTAAATGTTGAAGACGTGGTCATATTTCTCAAACGAGTTTGTTTTAGCTTGGTTTTGACAACAGGAGTAAAACAATAACAAAATTAATCCAAATCCAAATGCTTTTCGTGTTTTTTTCTTCAAATATTTCGGAACCCGATGTCAGGGATAAATCACTGCAGCATGGACAACAACGTAAGTGGAGTTGATGTCGCTAACAGCTCAAAAGTAGTAGACACTTCTTTTTAAGTTCTTGTAAACAAACAAGCGGATTGTTGTTGGTAAGTTTGTTTAGTGAGTATTATGTCTGGATTATTATTTTGTTTCAAACGTCCTGTTTGAACATCAATTCCTGGTAAATGTACCTTATATAATAGGAACGTTTCTGTGCATGTTCAATTATGTTTATTGAGGTTGAAGTTAATTGCGTGGTCGGTTTTCATTGTTGTTCGTGTTTTAATTGCCGTCTGACTTGGGTGAAAGGAGAAATGTCTAGGGAGTATTTGCAAACATGGAGGAAATATTTCTGACTTTGCATCAATATGCAAATATTCCACTCTATTACCAGTGGTAACATTATTCGGGTTTAAACGTTGATATTAGTTACAAATGTCTACATCGAACCATTCGTCTATTTTTCTGAGTATTTTCCAGCTTGTTGATGATTCAGAATAAGGTAGGTTCTAAAGATGTTACGGAGATAAGAATTGGCAGAGAAAATATATAATATATCTCCCTTGAGATTTTTTTCCTTTGTTTGATACCCACTTTACTGAAATATATATGAGAATGGCAAGCGTTTGAAAATCTAGACATCTTAAATGTTGTAGTTTGGCAATTTCTTATTTCATTTGTAACCTCAGGTATACCAATGACTTTTAAGCCTCAATTTCAACCATTTTTTCTGCCGGTCTTGTCCGTTGTGCAAATTAATTTAGTGCAGTAAATCCCTTTTTTCTGAGAAAAAGGGGAGAATATTCATGCCTTTTTTGGATATATATGTTCTCATTCAAGTTTAAAGTTAAAAGACAAATAATGCTTAATCGACCAGTATAGTGTTTCTGTATCGTAGCTTTTGTAGTCACCTCTAGCCCCATTTAACACGCTTAAGTATCTAATGTCATTTATAATATAATATTTAAAGCTCATTCAACAAAATAAAACTAGCATCGCGATTATGCTCGAGTTTCACACTATTTCTAAAAACTTCAAATTGCTTTAGAAACATACGATTTATACCAAAATAAAACTAAGGTACTAAGCTTGATCCTGTTAAAGTGAACTTTGACAATCTGGAACGACAATTCGAATATGGTTGCTTGGTTCTCTAATTTGTTTCGTCGTGTCCCATATATTTTTCTCATTCAACATGACTGCTTCTTTTAAGTTAGATTTCGAACGCACATGAATTTAAATGACAAACAGAAACCATGTCGGAATGTGCTAAAATCATGGTTTATTTTTTTAATAGAAGATTTGTACGCAGGAATAATTTCAATTTGTTTAGGAATACTGTTTTTTCAACATGTAAAAATGGCTAATCGTACTTTGCGTTTACGGCTGTTTGTATTAAACAAGAATTTAAATAAGGATAAATACAAATGAACGCATTGTGCTTGCACTGACATTGCATTTCATGCAATATTACACCACGCCGAATAGCAGAAGATTATTAACTTAATACAATGAAAACCATTCTGTAAAAGTCTTCAACAATTATATATAAAAGGTGTGACTTTAAGGTCTAAAAGTCGAGGAAACCAACCCTTTTTGAAACAACCCAAACACTGACTGTGTTATGATAACCATTCATGCAGATAACATTCTACTTTACTCGTCATGCCGACGAATGCTCGACCAACCATTTACGACGATGGTAAAACAGAACACAGCGGAACCTAACATTGAGAGATTATAAACAAAATGTAAATCAGGTGAACATATGCGTTTAAAGTAAGCCATTAACTATCATCTTAAAACGTACACTGTTCGGGGCTCTCTAGTACGGACTCTCTTGGTCAGTCGCAGAAACAATTATTGCAAATTGTTGAGATCATTCGATCGAAGGATTTATAATCTATCCATTGAATAATGCAGGCATGTTCTGGTATTACGTTATGAAACATAATCCTCGTATTAATAATCTGATTGTTTTGTTGAAAACGGGGCACTGGTAATTTATTTTTGTAGTGAAGTGTATGTTAAATGCTGTCGTGCACTGTTCAATAATACAATAAAAATTACAGAAACAAGTCCAGTAGTCGAAAATTGAAAATTTCTCCAATACTTACATAATACTTTTCCAACTCCATTTGTTGCACTGCATCATGTGAATAAAGTGTTAGACGACATTTGACTTTATAACAACATACAAAACGACGTTTTATCTTTTACTGTCGTAACCTTCCATTGCTTAAACGACAAAATATCTCTATATTTGATTGTTATCGATAGAAAGGGCCAGAAATGGTATCTGCAATTTGTAAACCAAACACTTCATGGGAGATTCTTCTACTAGCTAATCAATACGGCTCGAAAAACACTCGTCTCTTTATCTTTATGTGAGTGATTAGAATAAGTCTTCAAAAAAGTAATTTAATGTCCGAATAAGAAGCCGAACGTTGGAAATCCCAAACCTTTAGAGCGAATGTGAACAAGACCTGACGGTTTCTTCTTATAATATTCATGCGTATTGCTCTTAGAATCAGCAAAGTTATAATCGGCCTGGTCAGGCGACATTTGCAACAGTATGAGAAGAAACCTTTCTCAATGTAAAAATTGGATCTTACTAGCTTGTAAATAATAAGATAAATAAAGATTCAAGGATCTGATATAGTTCTTTGCCTTTGACAGTTCATAGGCTATTCATACCTCATTTTCTCTTTTATAATATGTAGACATTGATCATGAATGTATACAAATTGTAGAGGTAGGTTTCGGTGAGAGCATAAACAGGCCCAAACTGCTTTTTAAGCTTTCTCATTGTGGCTTACAATAGACGCAAAGCAAAAGATACGGAACCTTAAAGCAGAACATAACCAAGATTCTGGTGAACAAAAGTCTACTAGACATCTGATCATCAACGTCAAATTGTTCTGCTTTGATTACCATTAATTAGATTAATCAAACCTCCTGCGCATTAGAAACAAAACAATAGCATGCGTAAAAACAAAAGCATTCATTGAATAAATGTAGCACACTTGTTAACACCATTCCTCACAGTTGATGTTTTAGGGCCATAAGATAAAGGTAACAACGTCAAGCAATTGTTTATTCCAAAGTAATTTCATTATTTTGGTGGTGTAGTATGTGCTTAATGCTTGTCTAGGGTAATATAATTTTGTTGCTTTTCATGGCATTTAAGGTCAGGTCGGAGATTGCATTAAGGAACAATTTCTGATGATAAACAATATGGAATACATTTTAGATTGTCCAAAATGGATGAAAACACAAAGTCATCACATAAATTGTTGCGGATCTTATCTTAAAAGCATGGACAATTGCTCTCTTGAGCTCTTATAGAGGCAAACCTTATATCGTTAACAAGCGTTTCAAGTATAATGACTGCTGTTCATATTTTACGGAGATAAATCATTTCCTACCTTATACAATTCTTGCATTTAAACGTTTATAAGAGGGTGTGTTTTATGGAAGCATGGGAAGTAAGAAGAAAATTGACATTTAGGGGACGGGACATGCCCAGTTTCTTCAAAAATATGTTATCAGCTTCCGTGTATAAGCTAAATAAGCCTAATAAAAAGTAGTTTTCATCGAGAAACAGCAAATAACATGAATAAACAATGAAGAGCTTGTGAAATTGTATTGACACGAAATTGACATCGGTAATTTGTCAAATAATCATATGTGTTATACAGAATCTCATCATTATCGAAGATTTAATTGTATTCAATGGTCGCTGTAACATCGTACAGATGCACATATTGTTAACAACAGAAAATGTTGTTGTTTTTTGTTCTGTTTTTTTATGCTTTAACTAATGTCTCCGTGGCAATATTCGAATCCAAATTACATAATAGTGTTACATAAAAGAAACACAGCTCTTTTTGGTGTCAATAAGTTATCTTATAACCAAATGTAAATTGTGTTGCTAGATGATCAAATCAAAATATTTATTACATTGTTAAGATGAATTAAAGTCTACTTCCGTTTAGCTGTACCTTTTATGAATTATAAGTAGAATTTTAAATAAAAAAAAATAAATAAAAAAAACTTTTATTCAGCGTAATATCGCATTCGGAAATGATACCGAAGAATTGCTATTCAAGACGCTGTTTAAATGAATTTCATGAGTAGATTGGAACTGAACCCTTACATTCCGGAATCGTTAACGTTTAAGCAATTGTCAGTTTAACTTCTTTTTTGACATGTTCAGCGTAAATATCCGATGTCCGGAAGTGATCTTGTTTCCTGACAAAAACTGAAACAGTATAGTGTTGGCTAGTACGTTAAATTAGATGTTGGCAAGCATGATTCAGATTTATAGACTGCAAATTATGATGCTATGGGGCTTCAAACATGAAGCATGGTGGTAGAAACCCGTAACAAAACGTAGTACAATGTATATGTTTTTTTATGAAAATTGAAGTGTTTAAAATACATGTAAAATAAATTGTAACATTTGAGAGAAATCAGACTGAAACCGAAAGTGTATATAGGCCGTTGGTATGTGTTAAGTTGTCGGTATTTTCCCTGATTACATTCACTTATAACAATTCATGCACAATGATACCAATCCGCATTGAACTGGTAGGCGAACACCGACCTTTACAGCAACTGCACCACAACTACCTCGGGAACGTGTTCAGACGCTCCGGAAGGCGGCTGGCATCTTTGCCTTACCTATCAAAACAAAGCAGTTAAATTTCTTTCAGTATATTTTATTATAATATGGGTCCAATGTGCAATACATATTGACTAACATAAACAGTTTTGCGCGATTACATAATCTAAATTTCAACAAGATGATAATTATGAACTTTGTTCAATATCGCAGGTGTTAGTCCTAGCAAAGACTGTAAATGACACGACAACATTCCCCACGTACCACGATCAGCAGAAAAAAATATCGTCTTCAATTCATTTATTCGACCTCTTTTAGCATAAAAAGAAAGGAAAACTACACCGTCGGGTATCAAGCAAAAAGGTGATCTTTTTAGTTTACCAAACAAAAATAATACCCCATGTTCTCCCTACTATAACAAATAGCAATATTCGAAATGAAACACTTTTAAACTATTCCTCTCTGACAATATCATTTCCAAATGCTTCCATCAGCTTTTAGATTTTATGATAGACTATAAAACAATATTAGGAGGAAAGTTGAAAGCTCCGAAGTTTTTTGTTGGGAGATCGTAATGCATTTCCGTTATGCATGTTCGTGTATGGAACAGGAGTAGTAATTTTCAGTATGTATATATGAAGACAGTAGCAGCAATTATTATAACTATAAAAATACATTTTCAGTAAATATACATGAATACAGCAGCTGTAAAAAGATTTAGAACACTTTTCTTTAGATGTAATCGATATACTCGAATATCTATGTTCCATGCAACACGTATTTTTGACACGTGTTTTGTATGCGACGCGTACGCTGTCCAACGATAAAATTAACGTATTATCTAACTTACAATTACTTATAAAAACACCTTTAACGCTTTACCAAATATATAATAACCCACATTGCATCGCAATAAAGACATATATTTTTTTGCACTTTATTAAAATATGTTTGGTTTGTGGATTATCTTAAACTTAGTGAGTCAGATTTCCATTTTCATTTTATTTCTGTATCTATTGACCTTTTCTTATTAACATTTTGCGTCCATTGTTTATCAAATCATGTCCAATTTCGTACGCCACGAACGTGTCTATATTAGTGTTAATAAAAGAACTGTTAAAAGAAAAATGGGCAATACAATATTTTTGTATCAAATATTGACTAAAAAGGGTATTTTATTTTTTGCCGTGTTTTTTAAGATATGCATCTTGTTATGAGCGTGTTACATATAATAAAAAGTACAGCCATTTAACTTCATTTAATGAGTCATTTTCGATTCTTTAGTGCAAATCACATTACACGAAATACTGTGTAACGTTACTGTCTTTGCTGTATTGTATTGCCATTGTTCCTTACATCATGTCAACCACATCATGACGTCACAAGGATATTGCGACCATTTCCAGCAAACCAACATCATACATGATGTTACAGCTCTGAAACCCTGTACAAAACGGGGAACATTTGATTAAAGTATTTGCATTTAGAAAGAAAGGTGTTTATAGTTTAATATTAACGGCTTCCTCTCGCATAATGGGTTTACAAATTTAAGATTTATTTTCTGTTAAACCGTTTTAACCGGTTTGAATGAGGTTCAAAATGAAAACATGTCACACATATGTCGTATAAGCGTAAGAATAGAAAAAAACGCATTGTTTGGATTCGTTGAGTTTTTAATTATTTTTATACATAATTTAGCCATCTGTTGTTAACAAACTTAGTGTAACAATGGAACGAACGATTTTCATTTTTCATGTGATCAATATGGGTTTATGAAAGACACAAAAATATATTTTATTGTTTCAAAAATAGAAATATTGTTTTGATATTCAGTGTTTTTTTAATTCTAGCCCGTTCTCACTTTCAAATACAACGTTAGTAAACACAAGGCTGGGACACATTTTTAACAACGTCATTTCCGATATGACGTTCACTTCCGCATACAATTTACGGCGTTGTTTTTAAAACTATAATCAGTACTCTTGTCATATCGTTTTTAGGAACATGAAAAAGACACAGTGTCAGTTTCACTGTAAGATCACAGTCTTTGCTTACGTTAAATAAAAATGAATAACCACGCGCCCTCACAACGCTCGTGCGTATTTTTTAAAATCTTAATTAAAACTAATAAAATACAGTTCTTCATGGTATAAAGACTGTCGATGAGACCAAACTTTAATGACCTGTCACAAACTCGACACTTGTGCAAATATATTTTAATTTTCAAAGGGAGACGTGTAATATATGCAACTTCGTGCATTTTTCCAGTATCAAAATTCAAATTATTTAACACCACTAAAATATTTAACGTATTTGTAAATAACAAAAGAAACTACAGGGACAAGACCACAACTCTAAGAGCAACCAAGACTCTATTTAAAGGCACACAATCACACAAAAAAAAACACAATCTGCTAGACAACAAACATTGATTTTTTTTTCATTGCACAACTGGGTTTATTGTGAAGACAATATAATCATTATACCTTGTCATTTGTTGGTCGTGCTGCCATTAACCATACACTCAAACTTCAAAAAAAAAATACATGTACTTTCTCAACTTCCCCATTCGATTCCAGAAGTCACTAATATGCAATGTGAATCCATGTGGCTGTGCCTAAGTTTCAGACTCTGTATATATAACGTTATTCGGATATGTTTTCGATTGACGTTTTCTATTGACAATCCGTGCCCCTGTAGGATCTTGGAAAGTTCAGCACTTCTTGTGAGGAAATTACCGTAAATCAGTAAATAACAATGCAACAAACGAGGCATCTCTATGGATAAATGGAAATATTGTGCAAGATGAATTTCCGGGGTGGCATCGTTTGCTTAACCGTTCCTCAAAATTGTCTCAACACGCGCAGGAAGCAGTGTGGCCTTCCGGTGCTGAGGGCACTTTTACACAACGTCCGACGCCAACGGTGACCGCTATCGACACTCCGCAATAGATCACTCAACAAACGGGTGCTAGTTAAGTATCAGGGAGCGCGTCACAACCAGCATGCGAGCTACTGGCGCAACCCAGCCACCTAAGAGTCCTAGCAGACCAACAATTGGCTACAGTCACCAACATGTGAGCGCTAGTCAACCACCGACGTTTACAGACTGGAAAGTACCTCAAAACCGTGATAAATCATTTAAATTCGTGAACACAAACCCATTCTCATTACTTGATACCGATAATTCTCAGTCAATTATCGATCATCAAGCTTTGCAGCAAAGCAGTTGTAATACTACAAGTGTCACTGTTGATAAACAAAAACAGCGTGGGAGACCTAGTTCACGTGCCAAGGCTACAGCCAATCAGGATGGAGCGAGATCTGCTAGTACACAAGTTCGTCGTAATGTGTCATCATCGACAAACGAACCGACCAATGAAACTAAGAACACTCAGGGGTCAAACCAGGGTCATGTTGACTAGGTTTTTCCAACTGCGAATAATATAAATAATAGTGAACATTCTACAGTCAGATTCGCACTGCTTAATGTACAAGGACTAATTTCTAAAAGGCAAAATAAACTTGAGTTTTCTGAAGTCAGATATATTTTTGAAAACAACGATATAATATGTTTTACGGAGACATAAGGGTCTGATGACTTTAACTTTTCTATTTCAGGTTTTGAAACTTTTATTTTGAATAGAAAAGATAAGCTTATTGGTACAACTCGTAACTCAGGTGGTTTAATAATTTATGTAAAAGATAGATTTGTCAGTAAATATATTTTCGTTATGTCTAATAGTGATTCGCACATATGGATAAAACTTGACGGTGGATTTTTCAATTTTGATACTGATTTGTTTCTTTGCCTCTGTTATATTATACCAAGTACATCCAGTAGAAATGCTCTTGCTGATACAAACACAAACGATGTCATATTAGAGAATATTATACAAATTCAGGACAAGTATGGTGAGGATAAATGCACTTTTATGTTACTTGGAGACCTTAATTCTAGAATTGGAATGCTTCCAGATTTTGTTTCGGACGACTCTGAATCACTTATTTACTTAAATATATTACCTGACGATTACAATGCGGATAATGTTTTACCAAGATTATCCCATGACAAAGGCACAAATCCTAAGGGGTCATTATTGCTAGATTTTCTGAAGCAGACTGATTTACGTGTGGAAAACGGACGAGTATGACGAAGGGGCATTTACAGTTTAGTTGATAATTGTATAGTGAGTGAAATATTATTAAATCATTTTACCTCATTTATTACGAATAGTCCCAATTTATTATCAGACCATTGTCTGGTCGAATTTTCATTGTAGGGAAAAATTGATATCTTACCTGTAAATAAACCTTGTAATAATACACATAATACGAATAACTCGGATAATCATTACTATAAGTGAAAACCGGAGTCTAAAGATGATTTTGTCCAAAGTATTTCAAGTGAAATATTTAAGCGTAGCATTTTTGAACTGAACAGTACTATTGACGCAGCTTATACTGCAAACGATATTGATCGTTGTACAGATGACTTATTATTATGTATCGATGGAGTTTGTAAACCGTTATTTTGCCAGCGGATCAGTGGTCAATCGGCGACGAGCGAAAACTCTAGTTATGTCAATAAAATTGCCTCGGGAATTTTTGATGATGTTGTGCGGGATAAAAGACAGGATTTTTACAATAAGCTTAATTTATTTATGCAAGATAATAATGAATTAAATAGGTTAGAAATGGTGCGAGCTAGGAGCATTTATAAAAAAGCGTACGGGCCTTTAATTATGAAAAGGCAAAAACTAAAACAAATACGTTGTTACATGCACTTTTAAAGAATGCAAAGTTGTATTGGCGATTATTAAAAGAATCTTTTGGTGTTAACTCACCTCAAAATATTTCTTTAAATTCTTTCACGGATTATTTTAAAGCGATTAACAATCCAGATGACAGGTTTTTTTTAGGCGGATGAAGATGTCATATGAAGCAATTTTAGATAGCGAAATGAAGATTATGTTTAATGAATTGGATGTACCTTTCACTGTCGAAGATATTAGCTGAAATATGAAAGATTTAAATCTTGTTCGTAGTGCAGGCCCAGATAAAGTAATAAGTGAGTTTTTGTATTATGGAAAAGACACATTTTCACCGGTTTTATCTTATTGATCAACAAACTTTTAAAATTAGGCCATTTTCCTGCATTATAAAGCGATGGGTATTTAGTTCCTATTCATAAAAAGGGTAGCCTATCGGATGTTAATTTTTTTAGAGGAATTACATTGTTTAGTGTATTAGGGAAATTATTTACACGATGTATAAATGAACGTCTTGCAATGTGGGCCGAAACTAATTACATATATGTTAAAGCTCCAGCAGGTTTTCGCTCCAAAATGGGAACAACTGGCAATATATTTGTCTTACATAGTTTGATAAATCAGGTTTTAAATATGAATGTACAACTGTATTGTTTATTTGTGAATTATTCTAAAGCCTTTGACTATTTGGTTAGGCCAAATATATGGTTTAAATTATATAAATTAGGCCTAAGAGGAAAATTGTTTAGTGTTATAAAAGGCATATATAACAGTGTTAAAACACAAGTTAAACTTCATGGTGAAACCGGTGAATTGTTTGAAAGTTTTCTCGGTGTCCGGCAAGGGGAGTGTTTAAGCCCTTTTATATTTTCTATGTATCTTAATGATTTAGCAGACGAGTTGTTTCTAAATGGAGCCAAAGGTATTGATCTAAACATGGTTAAACTCTTTTTATTAATGTATGCAGATGACATCGTATTTTCGGCAAAGACCAGTGATGGAATGCAAACTAATCTTAACATTTTTGAAAATTACTGTAGAAGATGGAAGCTTTCTGTAAATAGAGATAAGACTAAAATTGTTGTTTTCAGAAAAGGCGCTAGATTAGCACAAAGTAAAGGGGAGTGTTTAAGCCCTTTAATATTTTCTATGTATCTTAATGATTTAGAAGACGAGTTGTTTCTAAATGGAGCCAAAGGCGCTAGATTAGCACAAAATAAAGATAAGTATTTAAGCCCTTTTATAATTTCTATGTATCTTAATGATTTAGAAGACGAGTTGTTTCTAAATGGAGCCAAAGGTATTGATCTAAACATGGTTAAACTCTTTTTATTGATGTATGCAGATGACATCGTAATTTTTGCAAAGACCAGCGTTGAAATGCAAACTAATCTTAACATTTTAGAAAACTACTGTAGAAGATGGAAGCTTTCTGTAGATAGAGATAAGCGTTAAATTGTTGTTTTCAGAAAAGGTGCTAGATTAGCACAAAATATTCGTTTTCATTATTGTGATTCAGAAATTGAAATTGTACCAAAATATTGTTATTTGGGAATTGTGTTTACGTCTGGAGGCTCCTTTATTGAATGCCTGAAAACATTGTCAGGACAAGCAAATAAGGCAATTTTTAAAATGAAGAAATAACTTCAAGGCTTTGTTAACATATCGACTGAACATGTTTTTGATTTATTTGATAAACTAGTTAAGCCTATTTTATTCTATGGATGTGAAGTTTGGGGATTTTCCCGTGCAAACAACGTAGAAAGAATACATACTATGTTTTGCAAGAATTTACTTGGTGTTAAAACTTCTACACAAAACGATTTTATATATGAAGACCTAGGCAGGATTGATTTTTATTCGATGAGATTAACTGTTATATTGAAATATTGGTTTAAGATATTACACTGTAGTGAACGAAAATACATAAGTATTATATATAAAAGCATGTTAATTGAAATTGAAAATAATCCTGGTAAAAACAACTGGGCGGTTATGGCGAAAAACATGTTATGCACATTCGGTTTTCAAGACGTTTGTATGGCACAGGGTGTTGGTAACAATAATAATTTTTTTAACATATTTAAGCGTCGAGTTAAGGATACTTTTATTCATACTTGGTATAGCAGATTAGAAAACTAGCAACTTTTCATAAAGTATTCGCAAATTTTGAAATGCAGTCATATCTTAACCGAGTCAATATTCAGAAGTATAGAATATCCCCTTACAAAATTACGTTCGTCTTCACACCGGCTCGGTATTGAGACTGGTCGATGGAGAAACGTGCCAAGAGCAGAACGGTTATGCACTACGTGAAATAATTTAGAAGACGAATACCACTTCTTATTTGAATGTATATTGTATAATGATATACGATGTAAATATATCAAGCGTTACTATAGAGAAAGACCAAGTATGTTCAAAACTATTCAGTTGCTAAAATCCAACAACGCAAATGTTGTGAGGAAATTAGCTGTATTTATTTTTAATGCTTTTGAAATAAGAAAGACACACACCCTAATGCAGGCCAATTAATGGAGACCTAAATTGTTTGTTTTTTGTTGTTTTTTTCATGCTGGTCGACCAAGATATTTAACCAGTTTCATCAAAATCTTTATTCACTATTAAGGTCATAAACATTATATTATTATCATATTGGTATGCTGAATACAGTGGTTGTCTTATGATTTGTCCATTTGTTTAAGAATTTAATTGATTTTATTTATTTTTCTTAATTTCGATCATGTGCCATTTGCTCGTAATTAAATATGTATATACAAGCGGAAGTATTCCTTATAATGGTTATACAACAGAGAAAATAATTCAAAGTTGATGCACTTAGAAAAGTATATTGAATCATACAGGTACAGTTGTTAACATTGCGATATAGATAAACTATTTATAAATAATTAAATATGCTTCGCCATACATGTATACATAAGCTATTGTATTATGTTATGTAATAATTTAATCAAGGGTCATATTGGCCTATTTCAAATATGTAGTGTGTTGTATGTTGCTTTTGAATAAACTTTCTTCTTCTTCTGTGAACCTCGTTATTCATTTCCTTTAAGGCAAAAATGTGCAAAGTGGAAGTGGCTAATGACAGTCCTTCGTGTCTCGAGAAATTCGAGAAATAGTAGTGTGTACAATTTGATATGATTTCTTGCAGGGTTGTCATTGTTTTCAGTTTTGTGATTGCAAACTTAAACCATAATATAATTCTTAACAACTTAACATGCAGAAAATACTTACATGGTTTAATGCGCGTCAGCCGAAAACCAAAGTCATGTCTTCGAAATTGTAAAAGAACATCCTTAACTATTTTTTTTAAATTACAGTGCAGTACGAATCTTCGTTAAAATTATTCAAAGGTCATTCGGCTCGAACGTGTTAATTGCAAAGACGATTGAGACTCTTACATGTCAAGAAACTTTGAATGAAGTAAATAAACTTTAGAATAGTCAAGCCTTAATCACGGTTAGAGGCAATACTGCAAATCCATAAAATCTATTCAATGCTTACTTCTTAAACAAAATTAATTGAACTCTTACTGGTCATGTTTTTTTTTTTCTGAAAAAGAAAAGAATTGCATTTGAAAACTAACTTGAAATTACAATTATGCATTCGACATCTAAGCGTTCAAATTATTTAATTTTCAGTTTAATATAGTTTTATTGTATGTTTTGCGAATGCCAAGAAGTGGTCGACGCAGATACAACGTTGATGATAAAAAATTGACTGAAACAAATTAAAAGGGAATACAGAATAAAAAAAATATAAAAAAAACAAAATCATTGAATTTACTTTCTGACTCTTCATTCTAAAAATCAGAATCATGTGTGTCCAATATTTATATAAAAAACTACAGAAACAAGCTCAGTAGCCAAGTCTAATTATAATGAGCCTAAATCATGTTACAAAATATGGACACAAAATATTCCTATTTAACATAAATTAAAAAAAATGTGGACAATCAAGTAACTATTACGACGGTTATTTGTTTTAATGTTAAGCATGGTGGAGCCTTGCCGTTGCGTGATAATTTGCCCGAGTGTCTCATAACGTCCCGAGTCGTAGTCAAGGAAGGTTGTGAACACGAGGGTCAATTATATCATAATACGCGGCTCCGCAATAAATTAACCACATAAATACAAACTCTTTTTTTTCGAAAATGTACTTGCACTTAAGTTGCAAATTCTCATCTTCTTTTGGATTGAAGACGATGAGTAAACTTACACTAAAAATTTGGTTTTTTAGAGTAACCAATGTTTGGGAAACAGACAAGAACATTTTTTTGCCAAAGCATTTTGCAATCAATTTAAATTTTGAAGCAACACGTACACTAAAATCACTGACATTTTCCTTTGCATGTCTTTGCTTGTCACTAAGTAGTTAATGATATTTAAGGTAGACGAAATAAGGCCTCAGTGGTTAATGCCTTTTAAACGATCTATACATCTATTCCACAGTATTTTGATTCATAAAATTAACTCATCTTATAAAGAAAACGAATGGCTAGAGAGAAAGCTACTTATTCATCATTGGAGTATTAACTGAATAATTATTTTCTAAATTCGGTAAATGTTAAAACAAACAATAGGCAGTCCAAATTGGTGCTAACTAAGCACCTTCACTTGGTGACCTCTTTTAATACTGCCATGAAAGGGAATATACTTTGAAAATAACTTAGTCTGGAGATATTGCCATTGTTGATAAATTCATTAACACTTAAAGATACATTTACGATATTCTAAGCTTGGATAATCCGGAATTTTCGGAATTTTAGAATTGCAACTTAATACATCTAATACATCCAATTAAAAAGCATTCTATTTTGATTTGCAACTCGAAGTTAAGGAAGATATATTGAATATCAACCTTTATTGTAAACGTGATGATATTAATTTCAAATCAATGAATTACCCTTCTTTAGATGGAGATGTTCCTAGTTCACCATCATATGGTGTTTTTATTATACGAGGTATGTGTAAACTTTAGTACAGAAAGGCTTTAAAAGGAAATATGAAATTCAACATATATCAGACAAACTTCAGAAACAAGCGCAGTAGCCGAATGTTTAAACATAAACCCCCTTTAATGGCACAAGGGAAACGATAAACGACATAGAACACAAAAAACAAAAAAACAAATCACGAACAAGAAACATGGAACAACAGCACAAAACTCCAAAAACAGCACAGTGCATATATACTATATAAAAAACTATGTTTTGGTATGTTTATAAGTTTGTGTTCTAGAAAACGAATAAGTGAAAAATATCGACATTCTAAAAGCTTAATTAACCTTGCTTTTTTTCAAACTCTGAAATAGCGCGAGTACTTTAGGGTTTCATGATTTAAAAGTAAATATCGTTTTACACGAATGATAAAGAATTCAAATGAATTTGTCATATTTAACAATTTATCACAGGCTTTGTTTGACGCAATTGTAGTTGTCGTATGGTCCTAAACCAGCTACCGTATGGATTCGTGTTTACAAGAGTTGTGCATTTACACAAATGATATACATTTTGTGAAGCATGTCATTATGGTTCGTGTGATGCTTTTGCTGCATGGTTTGTCTCAGGAATTCCTCTACTAAACGGCCCAGTGCCAATAAGAAGTTAATGATAAGAGAAAATAAAATAAAATTGAGTTTACAACTATGATAGAGTCACAGATAATATCTGATAAAACCCCGTGGTCCACTCGATGCTTTATTAAAAAGAAATGTATGGGAATTTCCAACGATATCCCTACCACTATAAGCGAGAATCGAGATTACTCGATGGAGGCTTTCCAGTTAATCCATTGGATTATTCAGCCATGATTATCTTATATTTTTAAACTAATATAATAATATTATTTGCCAACTGATAGTTTTGTTGACGATTGGCGAATGATAAGTTGTCTTCGTATTTAAGTATTTAAGTACATGTGAATTGTTGCTGGGCAAGAAACCATTATACGTGAATTATTAACAATATTATGCACGAACTACAACTGAAATGAACATATAGTCCGTTATTTTTATACAGGTGATCTAATTAACACGTTGGTCGCAAATTTCACATAAAATGTCCACACGTACATCAATTGATGTATATTTTTCACACTAACCTCTTTGTATATCATGCACTTTCAACAGCATTTAATACAATGAATCATCAGAACAAATCTTGCACCGAGAAACGGGCAGTCTTTATAGCAGTTATGATAGTTGTGTTGCCATAAAGGTACTATTACTATGGTAACCATTTATTTATTAACCTAGAGTGGATGTTATGGATATAATAGAACGGAAATGAAATTTATAATACAGATATGTAGATACAACTAAGGGGAGATTCAATCTTCTACCAGGAAATATTTATCGTCGGAAAAATACTCGTTTCTTAATCTTGACGTGACTGGGAATATTGTAAAATAAAGTCATTTCAAGACATATTAAGGAGCCGAATATTACGAATTCCAAGATACTAAAATGCCTGTGAATAAGACCTCATGGTTCTAAAATATGCATTGATACTACCTTGATAATCATCATTGGAACCATAGGCCCGGTCGCCCAACATTCGCTATGAATAGGGATGGTAAAAAGTGCTAATTGTGTTTAAGAATCATCCCAGCTGGTAAAAAATAAGATGTATGCAGATTACACATCTGTTATATCTGCTTTGCTATGCCTTGTACAAAAACTAAGTAATGCATTACAATTTCCGATTGCACTCCTGGACGGAGATCGTTATTGTTTGTCAAGGCTAAATTTAAGTGTGATACTAAAAAAGTAATTAATCTGTAATCAAACACTCTCAATGTTGCTAACATTAGATGTTAATGAACAACTGTAACATATTTAGTTAAGAGGTTTTCTTGCCTGCGTTAACATTGATTAAGTCTCCGAGAATATGAACATGTAAATGGAAAAAAATGTCGTCTTGTTCGGCATGTTATCATCCTTTCTATTTTGTATAGATAACATTTCCTTAGTATCTGAATTAAGGTTAAATTATGTTTAAGTGAGGTAAACTTATTTCTGTATTTATTTCCAAATGACATTTCTTAGCCGAGTTGCCTTTTATTAATACCTAGTAAGAAAAACACATTTATCGCAATGACGTAATGTAAAAACCAAAGAAAGTATGATTTTGTATTGCGTCATTGAGAAATTTGCATATCACGTGACTTTCTTAATGCCAATGTTTGCTGTTGCTTTATATTCTAATGATTTTTTAAATAAGAAATGTTTGGTTTAAATGCTTTTTAAGATTATGATCATACATACTCTGTTATTTTCGCTGGAAAGATAAATTATATTAAACGCATAGAAGGGAGGTAATACGACAATAGGTATTGACGCATTAAATCTGCGACTTTTCACAAAACAACATGGATAATGTTTTTTTTTCGAAAATACTTTTATTTTAGAAACAGAAGCTTAATTACTTCTTTTGTTTTATTTGAAAATGGTTCATCAGTTTTTCTCTAATTATTTATCCAGTCTATTCCGGCAACTGTTAAGGTACTGTTTGCAAAGCGCTATGCTTATCTACCTAATTAGCATAAAGTGAGTCAGTGATCCTGTTTGGAGTTGTTGGTATTTCCTAAACATTTCCTTTTACTAAAGCATCGTGTAGGGAATTTATCAAATATTATATGAGACTCTATCATAGTTATATACTCACTTTTTCCAACAATTCTAAATTGCGCTGATGTTTTAAGTGTCATTTTTTAAAGAATTCATTGAAACTGTCATAATTGCTAAATACAGAGAGACAACAGAGTATACATACATTTAGAGCATTCAGAAAAAACTAATTAAGGTATGTTGTCTGAAGTACATTGATTAAGTCAGGTTCTGAGAATCTAACTTAAAATTCAGTAGCGGAAAATGAAATTTGGTGGGCTTTGAATTATAAATAAATAATTTGTAATATAAACGGGAATAGACTTTTCTTCAATAATGAGGTCTGGCTGATAAAATTGAAATGCTATGAAACGTGCATGATAAAGCATCGTACTTTTACCATAATAGAGATTTTGAGATCAACTAGATATTAAAGTGTATCTTTAAACTATTTCGGAAGACCACTTCTTACTATTGCTTCACATTGATGATAGTTTATTAGGTACTGTGCTAATTCGCATTTACTTTTACTGACTAGTTAATCTAGAAAGTTCACCAAAACGTACTATTACACAACTGAAAAGGAAAAAATGAAAGTCATAATTCTGAGGTATAGGTTATTGACCAAGTATTTCCATACGAAGATTCTTTAAACGATTTTGTCGAAGACGACGACAGACATCAACATAGAAGCACTAGCTAAGCTTTCATTGTGTTATATTTATATAAAAATTATGTTGCGGATATAATGCTCGTTCCAGATATTGACGCGCAGCTGTTTATAGTCCGCATGAGTGTAACATTCCGCGTTAGTTACGGACATTGGTTGTTCATGTTCAGTTAGAGCTCAATAATTACATTATATTATATTATGCCGTTTTAAGTGAAAATTATTAAACACGATGAGCTATTTTATGTCACCGATTCCTATAATAAATATAATGCCTCAGACATTTTAGTGATAATGTCGAAAAACACACTCATCTATGTAACTCTTTACAAATGTCAAGAGGTTGCATCAATACGAATAATGGTTGTGGTTGTGCAATATAAGCTTAGCATTAAGACGAAATCAATTAAGACATCCGCTCACTTCATTTCCGCAATGCCTTTTAATCAAAACTAGTGCCAACATTTCTCGACGTTATCACGTGCATGAATTGCATTCGTTGCAAATCCATTATTAATCAAACATCTCCGACTTTTATTTATTACATATTAGACTTTATTTGTGTTGAGATAATCAAAGCTTGTTCTCACATGCCAGTAAAAATGATGAGAATGTGCATTTTACCAAAATATACTACAAATTATTCTAACAAGCCGTTTTTCACATGGAGGAACATTCATCATCTTCCAGTCCTCCCGTCATAGAAGAACTTGTCTATCATAATCTTAAGAAGTGCTGACAGTAAAACGTAGCCAGGTAGAGGTTCAACTTCATGTCACGGGAAGACGTCCAGGGCACGTGGACGATTGATGGCATGAAACTGTAAAACTCTTACAAACCAAACTGTACTTTGACACGTGCATATTAATTACTACGATACTCTTTCTCTTCGACAAATCATTTGTGGCGAATCTTTAACATTTTACAACTTCTTTCGAAAAATACACCGCTTGTACATCAGTAAATAACAATGCAAAAAGCAAGGCATCTCTGTTAACCTCGTTATTTATTTCCATCAAGACTAGAAACGAAATGACGCGGCTAATATTATTTTCTGTTTGCCTCGGCTGTAGCATGAAGTCATCAACGAAACAATCTTCATGGCTCAAATCATAAGGTTTATGTTTTGATTATTATTTACTGTAATTAATTCCAGGCTTGCCTTTTAAGTATTTTAAGTATTCCGGTTACGGTATTGAAATAGGTTAAATATATCTGTAAAAATCTGCTGAAAATACTGTTATAGTTTGACGTTTTCTTACAGATGTCATAAAAAGACAGTACGCAAGAGTTTGCTAGCTATATCCATTCATATTTGCATAAATTGAACATTTTCATTACTTATTATGGCCGATAGATGTAGCAGTATTTCTCTTCAAGGAAATCGGGTCGCGATAATTGCCGATAGATATGGTTCATTTTTATTAAATAATACAATAACAACTATAGAGACACGCCCTTTAACCGATATTTCACGATAACCCTGTTCAGGAACAAACATTCATTTAAGTGTTGTATATACACACAACTTCACATTACAAAAAAGACAGATAACCTTTACAATAGGTTTCAATGTCTGTCCTAAAGCGTTTATCCCACCATGTTTTAGTAAAGCTATTGTGACGCGAGTGTGTTTGTGGTCTTTTTTCAAATTGTATTTGTGGTGTACGTATGTTTGTGTTCCATTTTGTTTTGACTCATGCCTTGAGCAAGAGGAAAGGTTTTTACTAATGTTTGTCTTCTCTATCAAAGTTCAAGGTTAATAGCATGCATCATTCAGGCATAAATGATTAATCACATTATGGCAATGACCTTGAACTTGAATTGGCTAAAACTACTTTGTATGACTATAGCCATACACTTGTCAAAACAATTATTAACAACACTGCTTAAAACATTAAAGATTCCTTCTTTTTAAAAACAGAAATTTTTTATGGAAATAATATATTTTCAACAAGCGATTACAAATGAACTTGTGCTCAAAACATGGAAAATGGTGAAGCACCAATGTCAAGAAGGCGTCATAAACGACACCTATGATTTACGTGAAACTCTGATGAAACCATAACACCCATAAAATTGAGACAAATATTCATCAATCGATATCAATTATATTCTCATTTCTCTCCACTCAGCGATTAAAATAAAGTTCATCCTTTCCTGCTTCATTAGCGTCGTTTCGCATTCCGTATTCAGAGCAATTCTTGAGAAGTAGTAAGTGCAAATATACGGAATGCCGTTCGGGCCAACGCCTATGAATGTGTTGATCTGAAACGCGATAGTACGTTGAAAAAAACGCGAACTCAGGAAACTGCGATGGTAAAAACGCGACAGTACGATGATGAAAACGCGAAAGTACAATAACGAAAACGCGATAATACGACACTACGATGATGATAATGCGATAAACTCTTGTGTTTTCACCATCGTACTTACGCGTTTTCACCATCGTAATATCGTGATTTCGCGTTCTCATCATTGTCTTATCGTACTGTCGCGTTTCATAATCGTACTATCGCGTTTACATCATCGTATTGTCGCGAAAGAACCGATGATGAAGCGTTTCAGTTTTTTGTCATTTAGCAACTTAAACATAACACGTGACAGCGATATATTTTTAAGACGTTCTTCTTGTAGAGTAAAGAAAACAGTATTCTTTTGACTTATTCATCAAAATGAACGGAACTTCATTTTCAATAGTCTGTCCGATAACATTTCGAATGGTGTTAATCTTGCATGACACAACATCGATTTACTAATATGTTCTACGTTTTGTGTGTAACAAGATGTTATAGAGTTCGTCAGGCAACTACTAGGTATTGCTCCAAAATAATCATCGAGAATTGGGTCATACACTTATGGGCATTTACTTCTACGGCTAATAGACAACGTAGGATCAGGCTATAGTTCTTTTAACGATATTTTCGAAGACGACGACGGACATTACAATACAAGTTATTACTTAGCTATTTTTGAGCATGAAGAATACACTATTTGCTTTAACATTGACAATCATTGACAATAAACTGCCCAACAACAAACGTGTCATCCCTCTCAATTCGACGTCACTGATGAAAATTTTTCAGAGACATTCTTGGCAACCATATCCAGAACAAATGTCACTAGGCCCAGATTTTGTGCTGGATGTCCAATTTGTATTATACGAGAGAATCGCTGAAGGAAAATCAATCAAGAATGCGATGAATTTAATTTCCGCCATTCCTTTCAATAAGACTTTTCCCCATCATGGAATTTTAGCTTGGAATTCACCTCTATTCTACGTCATACGTGTATGAGGTTATATGCATATGTTATTGTGATAAGGTTATATTAAGGTTCAGCATTATTTTTTCATAAATGGTATTTTAAATACTACAATGCATTCAAATTTTGAAAAACATGAATTAACAAAATAAAAAAATAAAAACCTTTAAAATGAATTTCGATAATAAGCTTGTTAACTGTTTCCTTCAATTATGGAACAATTTTGTAATTATTTAGAAATATTATAAGAAATATATTTATTATTGACTTTCCAAGTCTGTGAACCTGTAATCCAAACGGAATTTGGTTTAAGTCAAATGGCGGTTAACGAAAATGTTCAATTGCAGTCACTTCTATTTCATGTCACTTATGGCGTTTCAACAAGATTTGAGCAGAGTGGCTGAAATGTTCGATATTAAATGTAATTACTGTAAAAAAAATGTAGTGTTACCTAGCTGCAAATCAGTGTTCATCATTCAAAAATAAGCATTAATTATGCAATACAAAATGTGTGAATGCTACTGGCAATCAGAAGCGAAGAAGCATCTCTTTTCGATTTCATCACATTGCGTAATGGTCCATCGCATTCCATTTTTATTCAAGTGTGCAAAGTATCAATAGGTTATGTATTCCGCGCGGAATTGCTGAAAAATTGGTACCCAGAGCGCACTAAATAACAGTGAATGAATTGGTCCACAAAAAGAGTCTACCAGTCCGCATAGAAACGTGCTTGCATGCACTTTTAGGATATTGGCTACTCTAAGTCGTTGTGTAAACAATTAAAAATTACAAGACAAAATGCAATATGTTGAGATTAGGCATACATTGTCAATGTATTATTTGGCGAAAATTCGACTAATGACATTACACTTCATGCACCTCTTTCGAAGAACCAATAATTGAGGTGAGGTTTAAAGGCATTATTTCTTTAAAAACTGGACTGTTACCGCAACGGATATTTAATACCAGTAAATCAATGGTCACAAACCGCCCTTCAAAGAACCTGTTACATCCCATGTCACTTATATATGTTTTGAAATTATTTGTCAAAAAATTCCTGGCCACCCTAGGTTCAGACCGTGAAAGATGTTCACTCCAGATAGGTATCTTGTCTGCGTTCGCATGATAAGAAGAGACCATCGTTGACGGATAATTTACCAACTTAATTTCGGCTACCTTTTTCAATAAGTAACTATTCATATATAGCACTTTCTTTCGGTTGGATAATAGCTGGCTTAAAATATTTGTCATTATTAACACGTATAAATGTCAAGGTGTTGATACTTATCAAACTAAGCATTTTAAGGTTTTGAAACCAATGTTGATCGTAACTTTAAATCTTCTCAAATCAATGAAGTGGAAATTGAAACAGGTTCAACGTCTTTACCCTGTCGGTTGATTTTCTTATGAATGAAACCGTTTGTATCTATCACAAATTGGCAAATAAATTGACGTTAAACGGTCTGCGATGATGTTAATAAAAAAACATTATTTACCAAAACTATTGTGTATTCAGTATCAGTAGAGAACACCCTAATTTAGAACAGTTCACGATTAAAGACAAATTAAACAAATGGTACATGAAGTTGTGCCCTATTGAATAAACAAACGTTTAGCTCGTATTAGCTCTGATGTTTAAGAAAAAAGAAATCAGGGTATTGTTATAACCTTGATGTTGTTTTCGTCGTCGACGTCGTCAAGCACACACTTACGAGCAATCGGTACACACGTTAGCAAATGCAGGTTGCATATGTTCAGCAAGGACAAACAACTCTGTTTGTACGGAGTAATGACTTATCTTCGAATAAAAAACAACAGCAGGAGACCAACATTTGCGTTCGCCATGTAACACTTTGTTTAAGAATGTATATTTTTGGTTTCCATTTTAAAATACGATAAAAAGATGGGTCACAAAACTAACAGTCAAAATAATCAGATAGCTCTTTAATGATGATAAGGGATTATACAATTTTAGAAACGATAGCCCCCTAAAAAGTCCAACAATACTGAAATGCGGCTTTTGAACTTATGATGAAATGATAAATTTATGTGAAATTGTATTGCAGCCTCGAAATATACCTGAATGTCAATTTTTCACCTCAGAAGTATTAACCAGAACTACGTTTTATGAAACAATTACATTTGATTTTATCTTAGGCAAAACGACGCCATACCATTATCTGATCTCAAAAGCTCATTAAGTAACGCATTGATTGTGGATTCCCATATTCATCATATTCTTTGTAAATCTCTTTAAGGCTGATGTTGTTACGTGCATCGTGTGTGTATTTAAAAGTATTATTGTAGGGTTGTGGTGCTCATGGGTTTCAGTTGGTATTTACAGTTGAGATATTTCGGGATACATTGTCTTACTTTTTTAAATTAAAATATTATAATAGCATACAGCGCAAGAACAAATATCAAGTATCAATAATACATACAAGAAAAATGGTGAATTTCGAGACATTAATATTAAATATTGCTTATTTGTTTTACCTACTTATTCGTTGTGACTTCGTTTTTGTCCGATAGAAATTAAACTTTGTTTGTGGATGTTGGGGGAGGCATTAAGTTTAACACTAGTTAAGTAATTAAAAACCCAATGAACTCCTGTTTTCCTGACCGCACCAAGGCGGCTACTTAACATGTATTGATACAGATGTGTGCGTGCGTGTGTACATCTGTGATTGTGTATGTGTGTGTGCGTGTGTGTGTGTGTGTGTGCGTGCGTGCGTGCGTGCGAACGTGCGTGCGTGCGTGCGTGCGTGCGTGGGTGCGTGCGTGAGTGCGTGCGTGCGTGTGTGTGTGACAGCTCGGTGTAGCTTTCATGATGTCCATCTTTGATATCAATGCTGTAGTAGTTGTCATCATGTTTATCATTATGGTAAAAATCTGTAATAAAAACACAACATGAACAATATTTTGAATACATTTTAACAAACTCATTCCAGCCTTGTATTAAGAATAATGATGAGCTTATTCAAACATTCTTTGAGTGAACAAAGACAAGAACATGAAAGATTGTTTGTTATGAGGATTAAAATAATAAATAGGGTGAGTCAGTGTTTTGCGGATTATTTTTCATTGCATGTTAATCGACCCTTGACGGCTCCGCCCCGCATAGTATTCAAGGCTGTAGAGTGTTAATCTTTAGAAACATTTCCTTAATTTGCTTTTTCGGACGGATCAAAGTATCAGATCTATAATAACAACAGAGTAGTAGACAGAGAGTATCTATCTATCTTCCATTAATGTCAAACCCCTACTGGGGACCTAGACATTTGCGCGTCAAGCTGCAAAAATGTTAGTAAAGGTTGAGAAAGAAACAGTACTTTTTAAAACCAAAGTTAAAATAAGGTGGTACAGATTAGGTTAAAAAATAAAAAGAGTTTTCCAAGGCGGTACCTAACAATTCTTGATAAACATACACATTATTTATATATATATATATATATATAGTATTTATGCACTGTGCTGTTTGTAGAGTTTTGTGCTGTTCTATGTTTCTTGTTTGTGATTTTGTGTTCTATGTCTTTGGCGTTTGCCCATTGCCACTAAACCGGGTTTATGTTTAAACTTTTTGCTACTGAGCATGTTTCTGTAGCTTTTTGCATAAATATTGATAGCTCCCTATGACGAGACATGTTCAATCTGGCAGACAGCCTGATTGAACTGCTCCAGGGTAGGGCAGGCCACTATGTTGGGTGGGAGATTGTTCCAATGGAAGACAGCTCTTGGGAAACGCAGATAAATACATTTTCAAAAGATTTTTCTAGTGTCTCGTGAACTTTGCAGTAAACAAACAGTTTGTTTTTCCATGATATACGATTTGAAACGGTAATATTCAAAGAACAAACAACACATTTTTGCTGTAAAAGTTGAGAAGGGTCTAGCGGTATAGGTTTTCTCCCCTCACCGATGTAGTTGTGGGTTCGTCCCCTTCATGGGTATTTCCATCGCGTCCTTTTAAAAATGAACATCCAATGATTTAATCTACTCAGAAAAAAGGACTCGAGTGAAAAATTCAGTAAGCTCGTCTCTTTCGTCATAGTCGAGATAAATACATAAAATAAAATATAAGTAGAAATTAAGTAAATCCAAATATTATGACGCAAAATGCTACCAATCAAATGAGCACAAACTTGTTTCGTGGTAAATTTTAATAATAAGAATGAGTTTGTTTTATGACTCATTCTGAAATTAATATTTGCGTTGAAGTCAGCAAAATGTTGACTTATATTTAGCTTTTTACCTTCAATTTCATTCTACCGCCCATGATTTCAAGAGCCTTATCAATACTTATATGAACTCATATCTTATCTTATAAAGCAGGACAAGTTCATTGGACATTTGTTTGATTTATTATATAGGCGTAGGCGTTTATCAAAAATCATTTTCTTGTGGCATTCGTTAGGTCAAATGCTTTGGAGACTAAACAGTAGCAATCTTGATCGTGAATTAATGCAACTTAGATACTAAGGCATTTGGAAAGCGTTTTCCCTTGCTGCTTAATTTGTTCGAATCAGCAGTTTCTTCCTTATCTCGCGATAATTGATTTCGCAAGTAAGAGAGATGGTTTTTCAAAGTAAACATTCAATGCATGTAAGAAAAATCAGTTACATGTTGGATGCTCCACTATTTGTGATCTTAAGTTGCTTTCATCCTCAGTGCGTGTGATGTTAATGTGATTTCTTCCTGAATGTCATATGAAACAGATCAGAGTTTAACGAATCACGAAGAGGCTACCTTTATTTTGGTGTATGACTTTTAAAGTTACCGAAACATTCGGAATCCGGGAGGTTCTATTTGACTCGAGTGGATTCTTGCAGATTCGGAAATCAAGAATACTTACAAAAACAATAATTGTACCAGAGCCTTGATTTCTTAAGACCGATGTGTTCGTAGCTTGTTGATTCGAAAGTTCGTTTCCCAACAAATAATCCATTTAAAAAAAATCCAATGATTGACTAAGAAATTAAAGTTTTCGTTTTTCAGGCGTAACGACAATAAAAGTGTATTTCTTGATAATGTATACTTCTTAATGATTATCAACATATATACAGAAAACAGAAACATTTTTATATGTAGATGTGTTCCACTAAAGACACACTACTAAAACCTTTATATAAAATGCATTACAATTATAACCCTGCAATACAAATATTGTTGGCGTGGCAACGGCTTTCCTAAAACTAACAAAAACTACAATGTGGGTTTTTTTGTTTGTTTTTTAAATCAGTGTTTTTGTTAAGTTATGTAGGAGACTTCAAACATGTTAAACACAAACTGAGGATACAATGGATCTTTAAACATTTCATTTTCAGGTTTGAAACAAGGCATCATTTTGGTGAAAGGCAAACTTTCACTCGAATAAGATGTAAGTATATCTAACTGAAAATGATCAGTTAAAATTGTAACCTTCTTGTTATTATATAATACAACCATGGTTGCCATGGCAATTGTTTCCTTATAACAATGTTGCTTTGTCATGAAAATTTAGTATTTTGTCATTCCTTATGAATTATTTAAAGGGAAAATGCACATAAATGCATGTCCCTTAAGTAACAAGCGTGTTTCAAACATGTCAATTATACTTTATATATTATATACTAGTGATTAAAGGAATGAAGGATACTTCACACAGAGGAGTGATCTCCTCTAACAGGATCAAAGACCTTTTTGCATGAGGGTCCTTGATTTCAATTTTCTCTCATCTATTACCTTAAATAATCATTCTTGATACATATTTTAAGCTCAATAACTCAATAACTATGATGTTGTATCGCCCAATTTAAGATCATGAATGTGTATTTACCTAAAATGTGGTACTTGGTCAGTCCTGGTTTTGGCTTCAACGTGTGCTTTAATAAGTCCATCCATTTGGCTGGATCATCGACTTGGCTGAGTTTTCAATATTGCAAGAAGCTGCGGGTATTGTACCTGGTACCCACCCCGGGATGACCTTTAAACAGTGCCTGCCACTTCTTCCAATTTTCACATCTCAGCATTCGATCATCTACATTTGACCTGCATTCAGTTATCTAAGGTTTAGAAAAATTCAAACAAAACTATCATATAAATAGTATGTATGTGTAGAGCTTGTGCCGGTCGGGACCAAATTTCATTGCCTTCTATGTCAGAAAGGTCAACAATGTCAACATTCCCAATATAGACTTGATCGTCAATTTCAAGTTCATTAGCCAGATCAGGGTCAATTAACCCGTATATGATAGAACTTAGTGGCGATTGTTGGCTGCACATGAGTTTTTAATAATTTAAAACGATACACTGCATGATTGAACTTAAAACATTGCCAAAGAAATCCAGTGTAGCTAAAGTGCATAGGGAAGTTATATAGGGAACATATTGTTAAATAGTTCTCACGAATTAGTCTTTCAAGAAATCAATTTTTATGATCTACATTTTGGTCCAATTTTAGGTTTTATTTGTCACCCAAAATTGAATTTGTGATTTATGCTTGACTGCATTTTTCCTTTATATCATTATTATTATATTATTCAAATAATGATACTCGATGTGAGACATTTAAAATGAACTTTTGTTTATCAGGTGTTATTGCGTTTTAGATGTTCAAAAGTTGAAAAGTATCAAAATATATAATTTATATAAAGTTTTCAATTTACGGTTTTTTTCTTTTAAAATGTTAGTGTTTTGAGCTTAATTGGCGATACTGGCTATACATATGGGCAATGAAACCAATAATAACAGTATTGAAATATTATTATTTGCATATCTGCATCGAGTTAACATGTTCATTAGTTATGCTCAAGTTTTTAATCATGATAGTATACACATTGGTCTTACTTTTTTGTGTTGCACCCAACCCAATATTAGTTGTTTTCGGCTTGTCATATGAAAGATATCTTCAACATCAATGACTTTTTATTTGCTGTCGTAAAAGCTCGGTAGCAACAGCAGATTATATTTATGTTTATCTGTCTCTTTTCCGAAATATCATAAACATTTTTACACTGCTTTGAGGAAAATAACGAACTCTTATTATAATGGACTGAAAAATGGCTTTAATTAAATGTCTGTGTAAATTATCAATTATAGACTTCAAAGCGACACTGATCGTTACGTGTTCGAGGAAACATTTTGTTTTCTTACACCAATTTGCCAACGATTTAACGCCCTTTTCTGGAAATGACAACTGCAAGAACCATCTATACTTATTATTGTGATAGTTTGAGTGTATGCTTTGGGTGGATGGCAGGGTATACTGTGTCTTACACCCTATTAATCGTTATTTTGGTAATAATTCGATTGTTTGCTTCGGGCATGAGGTAGGGTTAACGATGTCCTATACCCTATTAATCATTATCCTTGTGATAGTTCGATTGTATGTTTGACCGATAGGCGGCGTTTACAGTGTCTTATACCCTATCAAACTGTATCAATGTGATAGTTGGATTTTATGTTTTTGACAATTGCCATGGTGTTCAGAGTCTTATATCCTTTTAAACCTAATCATTGTGACAGTTTGATTGTAAGTTTAGGAACCTGGCTGAGTTAACAAAGTCATATAACCGCTATCATTGTGAGAGTTTTATTGTATGCTTTGGGTAGTTGACAGACAGTGTATACCCTATATTTCTTTTGACATTCTATCTTGTTGATATCAAAAGCCAAAATAAGTATGATTTGCCTATATCAATGTAAATATATATGTGTGTATACTGCAGAAGTTTTTGTCATCACGATATTTTTAGCATTAAGTTGATGACATATGTTGTTTATATCAAATTGTGACTTTTGATTAATTCCAATACACCATGTCGCAAATTTACATTTTAATGAAATTGGTTACTGAAGTATTATAACAATGCGTTTGTATAATTCGGTAAATGACTATACGGGTGACCGTTTAATGACCGGAAGTGAGCGATCGTGCATCAGCGTCCGTTATTTCTACCCGTCGTAAGCCTAAGTGAGAAAAAAATATGAATTGAGAAAATGGAAAAAATGCTGATTTGCATCAGTTTTCAAATCCTCCATTACATTGTCTGTTATATTTCAAGAATGTTTTCAATATCCAGATTTTAAACTTGATCCTAGCACAACATGCTAATACATTCCACTTCTTTTATCAGAAAGTCCGTTTCTAATTTTTCAAGATAAAAAAAACTAAAATGTTTAGATGATATTACAGAGATTAGGATTGGCAAACAAAATATATTCTCCTTCTCGGGTTTAATATTTCACTGGTTTGGTATCCATTGACATCTATGCAAATGGCAAAGTTTTGAATATTGGCATTCTCGTATTTTTATTGTAAACATAAGGAAGCCAAATATTTTTTTAGTCGAAATCTTCCCGTCATTCTTATTTTAACAACGTATAGTTTGTACAGATTACATTAGTTCCTTTGTGGACAACTCGTGTGTTCAAGTAGATAACTTTGACTGTGTATGAGAAAATAGTACTAACATTGACATGAATCTTCTGTTGACATTAATCTTCGTTGTTAGCTTTGGAAAATAAGACGAAAACGGTATTTAGAGTCGATTCTAGTTAATAAATCTAAAAAATTGTCTTTCTTTGTGTAATTTGGCCCCATATATCACGTTAATGTGTTGTTGTTTCCAGCCGTCTGGTGTAGTTAAATTTAATTTATCAAATCAGTGTATAGTTTATTTCTATTATAAAGCTACATGACGCACAATAATGCAATTTATACATACGCAAACTAGTTTTATTATGAGAAACTTGGACCACTTGGTCATAGAAATAAAATAACGTAACAAAATAAACTGACTCCACTCAATATAGGGACGACCAAGAAATACTGTTGGATATAAGTTGTTACGTTTCTCTGTTAGCCGTTTTTACACTTCTTGTCTCATATTTACTACTTCAGAATATTGCACATTTCTACTCCTCTCTCCGGCTCCTAGGGATATTAATTGTAGGCGCACATACATTTGAATAAAAAAAAACATCCCCAGTTGAATATTTAAAGACCTGAATTCATTTTAAACTGTATGACATTTATGCATATCTAATTTGCAATGGAAATTTGCTTTAATGTTAGTATAACACGCACTCATAGTATGGCAGTTAACATCTAAATAATACTGCTCATTTATAGGTTTGTTTATGAACTCAATGTAACCTCTCTCCTCTGCTTCTCCAACGCCCACCCCAAAAATAACACAGAAGATATTAAACGACATTTGACAACATTTAAAGCTACTACAATTATACCACAATAGTGCATAGTGCATAGTGCATAGTGAAGCATTATTGCTAGTCAACATACCTTTGCAGTCATTAACACTAATTAACCTAACATAGTTCTCCTGTCCCTACGGCTTAAAGTTAAGAACAGACAAATCCGATTTGCTGTCACGATATGTTGTCAGGTCAAGAACAACGTCAAGAGTATTCGGTTAAAAATACAAAACGCATAATATGTTTGATGTAAAGGTCTAGAAGTCAACGCATCATAATGTATTGAGATCTTCGGCCGTATTCATTAAGCTTCGTCGTGGAAATTGATAACTCTAAGATGAATTCAATTAAAAATAGTAATGTCTTTACACCAAAAAAATCAAAAAGAAAATCAGCAAGGACAAGATCCAAAGAGTTAAATCTTTACAGACTACAATCTCATTGTCGGACAATGAACGTTTTTGGTGAAAATTTGAACCGTAGGTAAATACTATTAAATTGACAATCCTAACGAGGGTGTCAGGTGAATCTTACACGCCGCCCGCAAACAATAACCCTTTTTGAAGGACACAGTCAGAATTTTATGACATTTTTATGCAATTGAACAAATATGTGTGTACCATCCACTTTCTACAGCTTGAATAACGTGCAATCATTTTAATTAATTGTGGCACAATAAACGGTCAGTTTCAATTTGTTTCTGACTGAAGTTTCCTGGTAACGGAATAAGTGATGAAATACTGTTACCACAGTAATTTGTTGCCATGGTAGCCTAGAATAGAGTACAGACAAAATATACCTACTTTTGTTGTTATGGATAAAAGGACAGAAAAGAAATTTCGTTATTTATAAACAAAGCGAGATTGGTTCGTGAGCCAAAAAACCTATTTGGCTAGAAAGACACTCTCTTTTTTATCATAGCGTGACTTGGTTCATTGTTAGATAAAATCATTTAAGGACAAAATAAGAAGCCGGAGATTAGGAATCCCAGGACACTAGTACGCCTGTAAAGAATACCTCCCCGTTCCTACTAAATATGCATAGAATCGTAGATATGATATACCCGGCAAAAATTTCTGAAATTTCCATTCATCATATGAATGGCAAAATTTGTAAATATTGTAAAATAGATTATACCTCTATCCCATGGATAGAAACTAGGTTCTGCATAACGCTACTCTGATTAACTTGTAAGTTAATTATTGGAATACGTAGCTTTAAATGATTGTTAAGGCTTTAATTAAATATGTTAGTGTTCATCTAAAGAGGTTTTCTAATTATGTGTACACATTGCTATTGTATATAATTCTAGACTGAAAGCAAATTAAATACAAACGGCAAAACTTAATCACGGTTTACTGCCTCAAGCAACATTAATTCAGAGGTTTCTCGGAATCAAGGTACATAATACAAACTTAAATTGAAAATAAGCCTTCTTAATTTAGCATCTAATCATCTAATTCTAAAATGCATACAATATTATATTTCATGATTGTTTCGAGAAAAATAAGAGACAAAAAAAAGCTTCCTTCGATTTACTGAGACAATATCAGTGGCAAATCTCCTACGCATTATAAAAGCTTGCGTAACATATGCCATAGTCCTTATGTAAATGTATAACGCTTGTTAACGCTGGAACAACACTCCAACAAAAGAAACTTTTTCAAACAACGTCTGTGTAAATAAAAAAAAACATCTAAATGCATTAAGTTGTTATTTTTGTTTGGTAAGATAAAGATTCATAACATTTAAATGTGCAAACAAGCCTAAAGATAACCCTTAAAAACTTTTCCAAGCTTTGTACAAATGGCTGCAGTTCATTTGAACGTTTTTATTTTTGCTAAAGAATCGATATCCCCCTCTCACTCAAATATATGAGTGTTTTGATTGTTTTACAGATTTGACATTCAATATCCTTATGACTTCATTCTATGAATGAAGAAATTGCGTTGGCGAAGAGTTGGCGCATCTACGGGCCTTAGTCACGGTCATGTCCATGAACAGAGGCAATATTGTCATCCATATGGCATTTCCAATGCATATCAAGTAATATTGACAAAAATACTGTCTAACATTTAATAGTGATATTTTTTTATTCTAAATGTGTTTTACATTTCCTTGCATTTTAAATTTCTTCAATCTATTTAAGTGGAGTTTCTGTCTTGTCTCTATTTCGTCGGATTTAAAAAAAAAATACCGGAAAATTAACATCCTTTGGGTATTACAAAAGGTCAATACTTATGTGAAAAAAAACTACAGAAACAAGCCCAGTATCAAAACCTTTAAACATAAACCCGGTTTAATGGCAAAAGGTAAGACTATGTGAACTAAAGACTACCGTTAACTTAGGCCTTCTTTGGGAGGTTGCAAAAGAGGTAACGTTATTGAACATATAGTTTCATATACTGATAAATATTAGCAAGAACAGTTTTTGCGAGTTGCTTTTTAGCTTTGTCGTTAAGGAATAAATTCTAACCTTATCAAACTGTCTTCACTGCTAGGGTTTCTTTAGTCATAAAAAAACTCTAGACACAAGTTGCATGTTTCTTAAGGCATCTCGTCTAATTGCTTTACATCACATACAGTAGATTGAATTTAAGGTTCTTCACTCTTTAATCGGATATCGATTGGACTTGCAGAAACAGATTCAGAGACAAAAATAAAACTATTCCAAAAGTTATATAGTTAACCTAGTTATACTTTCAATTGGCCTAGTTTTAAAATGTTCTTAAAATGCTTTAGAACATTGTTGTAAATTATAGTTTAGTTTTGAAGATGTGGTCATATATTGTCAAATCGAAGATGTTTTAACTGTGTTTTGGCAACAGGAGTAAAACAATAAAAATGAATCAAAATCTAAATGCTTTTCATATTATCTTTTCAAATTGTTTGGAACTCGATGTCCGGGAATAATCACTGCAGCACGTGACAACTACGTAAGTGGTGTTGGAGTCGCTAACAACTTAAAAGTAGTTGGCACTTTTTAAGCTCTTGTAAGTAAACAAGCATATAGTTGTTTGTTTGAGTGAGTTTAATGTCTGGAGTATCATTTTTTTCAGACGTCGGGTTTGAACATCTATTCCTGATACATAAACCTTATACGGTAGGACCGTTTCTGTGCATGTCCAATTATGTTTATTGAGGATAGAATTAATTTCGTGGTCGGTTGTCCTTGTTGTTCTTGTTTTAATTGCCATCAGACCTGGGTGATATTATACTTTAAGGGGAAATATCTAAATAATATTTGCAAACATCGAGAAAATATTTCTGACTTTGCATCAATATGCAAATATTCCACTCTATTACCAGTGTTAACTATATCCGGGCTAAAATGCTGATATTAGTTAAAAAT
Organism: Mya arenaria; assembly: GCF_026914265.1. Lineage (NCBI taxonomy): Eukaryota > Metazoa > Mollusca > Bivalvia > Myida > Myidae > Mya > Mya arenaria. The sequence continues at coordinate 66,485,961 of NC_069132.1, read as the reverse complement.
GTCTTCATTGAACCATTCGTCTACCTCTGGGTATTTTCTAGCTCGTCGATGATTCAGAATTCGTTAGGTTCGTCAGATTTTACGGAGATAAGAATTGGCAGAGAAAATATATATCTCCCTTGAGTTTTATTTCATTTGTTTGAAACTTTTTAATGGAATATATCAGATCGGCAAGCGTTTGAATATCTTGACATCTTAAACGTTGAACTTTGGCAATAGTTTATTTGAATTGTGATCTCAGGTATGCCAATGACTTTTGAGCCTCAATTGCAACCTTTTTCTTGTCATTCTTTTCCGTTGTGCGAAATTAATTTAGTGCAGTAAATATATCCCTTTCTTCTCAGGAAAGGGTCAGTATATTTATATGGATCTTAGATATATTAGTTCTCATTCAAGTTTAAAATAAAAAGACAAACGATTTTAGACCGGTATATTGTTTCTGTATTATGTATTATGTTGTTAGTGACCTCTAGCCCCACCTAACACGTTTAAGTATCTTATTGCATTTTGAATACAATATTGAAACTTAATTTAACAAAACAAAACTATTACCATGATTATGCTTGAATTTCACTTTATCTTTTAAAGTTTCAAAACGCTTTAGAAAGAGTATGATGCGATTTATACCAAAACAAAATTATTGTACTAAGCATGATCCTGTTAAGGGGAACCAGAAACGACTATTTCAATATGATTGTTTGGTTTCTCTAATTTCTCTCATTTGCATAGCTTATTCGTCGTTTCGGTAGAAATACTGTTGCTTCAATATGTAAATAGGAATAATCGTACTTCTTGTTTACTGGTGTTTGTATTAAACAAGACTTATTATGATAAAAATTCAAATGAACGCATTGTGTTTACACTGACATTACATGCAATATTACACCACGCAGAATAGCAGAATATTAAATTCCTCATTATAATGAAAACCTTTAGGTAAAAGTCTTCGGTTATTATGCATAAATGGTGTGACTTTAAGGTCTAAAAGTCGAGTAAACCAACCGTGTTAGACATGGCGTTTGTGTTGTTTTGGAAACAACCCCGTCACTGACAGTTCTATGATATCCATATATGCAGATAACATTCTGCTTTACTCGTCATGTCATCATGCCGACGAATGGTCGACCGACCATTTACGAGGATGGTAAAACAGAACACAGCGGAAGCTTAGTATATACAAATTTATTTTATAGCTCGATTGGGACGAAAGCTAAGCTTATAGAATCACTCTCGAGTCCGTTTCCTGGGCAGAAACCAGTACTGTGTTCATTTTTGAGAGGCCATGAGAAAGTACCCCTGATGGGGATCGAACCCACAACCTCTTTGGTGAGAGGAGGACATCTATACCACTAGACCACTCTTACCTCTAAGCGGAACCTTACAATGAAGGCTTATGAACGAAATGTAAATCAGGTGATCATATGCGTTTAAAGTATGTGATTAAATATCATTCTTACAACGTGCACTGTTCGGCGTTTACAATTACGGACTCTCTTGGTCAGTCACAGAAGCAGTTATTGCCAGTTGTTGAGATCATTCGATGAAGGATTTACATTTTTTTCCATTGAATTATGCATTTATGTTTTTGTATTAATTAATGAAATATAATCCTCGTATTGATAACCTGATTGTTCTTTTGAAAGCGGGGTACTAGTAGTATGTTTTTGGAGAGAAGTGCATGTTAAATGCTGCCTGCATGGCAATGCACCTGTTCAATAATACAATAAAAAAAATGAAAACAAAACCAGTAGTCAAAAATTCAAAATTAATCCAATACTTACATAATACACTTTCAACTGCACTGGTTGCACTTTGAAAAAGTGTAAGACGACATTTAACCTTAAAACAACATACATAAACGACTTTTTATCTGTTACTGTGGTAACCTTCCATTGATTTAACGACAAAATACCTCTATATTTGGCTGTTATGGGCAGAAATAAAATCTGTAATTTGTAAACTAAACACTTCCGGGGAAATTCGTCTACCCGCTAATCAATACGGCTCGAAAAGCACTCGACTCTTTATCTTCACGTGACTCGAATAATTCTTAAATAAAGTCATTTAATGACCGAATAAGAAGCCGAACGTTTGAAATCTCAATATACAAGAGCGAATGTGAACAAGACCTGACGGTTTCTTCTTATAATACTCATTGGTATTGCTCTTAGAATCAGCATAGAAATAATTGGCCCGGTCAGGCGACATTTGCAAAAGTATGAAAAGAAAGGTTTGTCAATGTAAGGATTGTATATTACCAGCTTGTAAATAATATGATGGATGAAGATTCAAGGATCTGATATAGCTGTCTGCCTTTGACAGTGAATGTTTGGTTCATTACTCTACCCGATATCATTGCAGTTTCACTTTTAAAATATGCAGACAGTAATCGTTTATGAAAACATATTGTAGAGGTAAGATAAAGTGTGAGCATAAACAAGCCCAAACTGCTTTAAAGCTATCTCATTGTTGCTTACAATAGACGCATAGCAAACAATACTGAACCGTAAAGCTGAAGATAACCAAGGTTCTGGATTACAAAAGTCCTCTAGACATCTGATCATCAACGTCAAGTTGTTCTGATAAAATTTCAGTAGTAGAAAATGAAGCCTGCTTTAATTTACATTAACGAGACAAACCAAACCTCTTACGCATTACAAACATACTAATGACATGTTTTAACACATAAGCGTTCAATGTATAACTGTAGCACATTTGTTAACACTATTCAAGAGAGTTGATAGTTTAGGCCATAAGACAAAGGCAACTACGTCAAGCAATTGCTCATGCCAAAGTCATTTGTTTATTTTTGGTGGTGTAGTATGTGCTTACTGTTTGTCTTTTTTGTCGCTTTTCATGACATTTAAGGTCAAGTCGGAGATTGCATTAACGAACAATTTCTGATTGTAAACATTAACGAGATATGCCACGGACAAAACCTAAGCATGAACATTAACAAAGGGCAATAACTCTAAACATATGGCAGCAAGAGTAACGGTTCTTGTGCATTGCACTTGCCCTCAATGAGATCTATCTAGCTATGAAGTTTCAAGTTGATACCTCTTATATTCTTCAAGATATGCCCCGGACAAAACTTTAAGCATGAAAATTAACAAAGGGCAATAACTCTAAACATATAGATGCAAGAGTTACGGTTTTTGTGCACTGCACTTTCCCTCAATCAGATATACCTACGGAATAAGTTTCAGGTTGATATCTCCATAGTTTACGAGATATGCCACGGACAAAACCTAAGCAAGAAAATTAACAAAGGACAATAACTCTAAAAATATGGCAGCAAGAGTAACGGTTCTTGTGCACTGCACTTGCCCTCAATGAGATCTATCTAGCTATGAAGTTTCAAGTTGATACCTCTTATATTCTACAATATATGCCCCGGACAAAACTTTAAGCATGAAAATTAACAAAGGGCAATAACTTTAAAAATAAGAAAGCAAGAGTTACTTTTATTGTGCACTGCACTTGCCCTCAATGAGTTTTATCTACATATGAAGTTTCAAGTTGATAACTCTTATATTCTACAAGATATGCCCCGGACAAAACTTTAAGCATGAAAATTAACAAAGGGCAATAACTCTAAAAATATGGAAGCAAGAGTAACAGTTCTTGTGCACTGCACTTGCCCTCAATTTGATATATCTACATATGAAATTTCAAGTTGATGCCACTTATAGTTTAGGAGATATACCCCGGACAAGCGAAAATGGGACGCGGACGCCGCCGCAGACGCCGCCGTCGCCGCCACCGACGCCGCCGCCGACAAAAGTAATCACTATATGTCGTCTTTTCAGGCGACACAAAAATTACTCCAAGACTTTTTAGATTGTCCCAAATGGATTAAAACACAAAACCATCACATTATTTGTCGCGGATCTCATATTAAAAGCATGGCTAATTTCTTTCTTGAGCTCTTTAAGTTGGCTAAACGTCAATATAGTAAACCAGCGTTTGAAGAATAATGACTGCTGTTCATATTGTACGGATATAAATCATTTCCTGCCTTAGACAAGTCTTGCATTTAAACCTTTCTTAGAGGGTGTGTTTTATTGAAGCATCGGAAGTAAAAGAAAACTGACATTAAGGGACGGGACATGCCCAGCGTTTTCATATCTTTAGAAATATGTTATAAGATTCAGTGTAAAAGCGAAAAAAATCATAAAAAATCGGCTTTCATAGAAAAAGAGCAAATAAACATGCATAAACAATAAAGAGCTTGTGAGATATTGATTGGCAAAACTGTACTGACTCTGAAATGACATCGATAAGTTGTACAGATGCACATAATAAAAAATAAAATTATATCATTTTATCATTTTGCATTCGGAAATGATATCGAAGAATTGCTATTCTAGACGCTGTTTAAATGTATTTCATGAAAGGTTTGATACTGAGCCCTTGAATAGTTAACCTTTATAGCATTTATTATTAGTTTAACTTCTTTTCTGATATATTAAGTGTAAATTTCCGATGTCCGTATGTGGTATTGTTGTCTGACAAATACTGAAACAGTATGGTATTGGCTACGGAAAATAAGACGTTGGCACGCATGATTCAGACGTTTAGACTTTAAACTGCAATTTATGATGTTATGGGGCCTCAAACATGAAGCATGATGGTAGAACTGGTTTGCTTTGCACTAACAATACGTAACAACACGTAGTACAATGTATACGGTTTAATAAGAGAATTGAAATGTATTAAATGCATGCAATATAGATTGTAACATATGAGAAATCAGACTAAAAATGTAAGTGAATATAGGCCCTTGTAATGTGTTTAGTGATCGGGTATTTTCCTGGATACATTAACTTATAGCAATTAATGCATAATTCATGCATAATGATACTAATCCTCATTGCTCCTCTGTGTGAACACCGACCTTTATAGCAAGCAACTGCACAACAACTACCATGGGAACTTATTAGGCCGCTCCAGAAGGCGACTGGCATCTATGCCTTACCCATCAAAACAAAGCAGGTAGATTCCTTTCAGAATAATTTATTATAATACGGGTCCAATATGCAACAAGTATTGACAGATATAAAAAGTTTTGCTCGATTACATAATCTTGATTTCAACAAAGATGATAATTATGAAATTGTTTGTCATCGCAGGTGTTAGTCCTAGTAAAGACTGTAAATGACACGACAACGTATCCCAAGTTCAACGATTAGCATAACAAATCTATAATAGGATGTTTAAATTAACAGTGAGTAGAAAAACACTCAAATTTATAATCTTGAATTCATTTATTCGACCTCCTTTAGCATAAAAATAACTTTTTTTTAGGTTTATCGATTGGTAGTTAGAAAAACTACACCGTCGGGTATATTTTATTGACCGTTCCAAGGCGGTACCTAACAATTCTTGATAAACATACCTAGTTTCTGATATATAGTGTGTAAACACTGTGCTGCTTGTGGAGTTTTGTGCTGTTCTTTCATGTTTCTTGTTTGTGAATCTATGTCTTTAGCATTCACCCAGTGCCATTTAACCGGGTTAATGTTTAAACATTTTGTTACTGAGCTTGTTTCTGTAGCTTTTCGCATAAATATCAAGCAAACGAGGTATTTTTTTTAAGTTTACTAACAAGAAATAATACCACATGTTCCTCCTACTGAAACAAATAGCCATATTCGAAATAAAAACATTATTTAACTATTCTTTTCCGACAAAAATTATTTCCAAATTCTTCCATTAGCTTTAAGATATGATGATAGATAAGAAAACAATATTAGAAGGAAAATTGAAGGCTCCAAAGTTTATATTTGTTTGGAAATCATTATGCATCTCTTTTTATGTTCGTGCATTAAACAAGAGTAATACTTTAAACATTTTCAGTACATGGACATGAAAACAGTAGCTGCAAGAAGATTGAGAGTGCATTTTGTTGGTGTAATATATATACTCGAATATCTTTGTTCCATGCAGCACGTATTTGTGACACGTGTATTGTATGCGAAGCGTACATCGTTTGGTCTGTGGACTATCTTAAACTTACTGAATCAGATTTCCATTTTCATTTTATTTCAGACTTATCTATTGACCTTCTAAAAACGTTTCACGTCCATTGTTAAACAATTAAATGTCCAATTACGTAACGAACCTTCAAAATTAGTTTTGTTAATACAAGAACTGTTGAAAGAAAAAGGGCAATACAATATTTTTGTATTAAATATTGACGAAAAAAGGAATTTATTTATTGCCGTGTTTGTTTTCAAGATATGCGTCTTGTGAGCGTGTTACAGATAATACACAGTACAGCCATTTAATGAGTCATTTTCGATTCCTTAGTGCAAATCACATTACACGAAATGTTGTATAACACAAGGACATTGTGACCATTTCCAGCAGACCAACATGATGTAACATATCTGAAACCCTCAAAATAATTGGGAACATTTGATTGGGGTACTTGCATGTAGAAAGACAGATGTTTATACTTTAATATTAACGGTGTACTCTAGCATAATGAGTTTACAAAATTAAAGTGACACTCTTATTCATATCAATACTTACGAATGCATAACACACATACATTTTGAGTGATAAAACTTGAACTTCTTACTAAATAAGGCATTTATTGAACATTTTAACTACTGACAACAAGATTGTAACCGTGTATTTAATAGCTGAAAACACCACACTATTAAATGATTGGTGAATGTTAAAAGATTTACCGCAATATATTGTCTCATATGGTAGAAATACCATACCGTGTTTGCTGCACATTTCTTACAAATAAGACACGTATTGCTTCATAAGAACCATTGTTTTCAACATTATTCCTCCTTTTTGGTATATTACAAATGTATTAGTTGTAGTTTATCTTTTTGGGAGTAAGAGTTCATCTTTTAAAATAAACGCATTGGCTGGATTTGTTGAGTATTTTACTTTTTAATACTTGATTATTTAGCCATATGTTGTTAATAACGTGTAAGAATGGAACGATCGAATTTCTTTTATTCTTTCATGTGGTCAATATGAATTGATCAGAGACACAAAATCTATATCTCATTGTTTCAAAAAGTTAAATATTGTTTTGATATTCAGTGTTTTTAACATTTAGCTCCCGCTAACTTTTAAATCTAACATGAAAACAGGGTTGGGACACATTTTTACAACGATATTTCCGGTATGACGTTTACTTCCGCATACAGTTTTCGGCCTTGTTCTTTAAACTATCATCAATACTCTAAGCTGACTTGTTATATCCTTTTTAGGAACATGAAAACAGACACAGTGTTTGTTTCACTGTAAGACCACATTCTTTGCTAACATTGAATAAAAAATGGAAGAAAAACACGCCCCCTCCCCACTCCCGTGCGTATTTTTTAATAATGAAAGAAAGCTCTTCAAGATAAAAAGACTGTCAATGAGAACAAATGTTGATGACCTGTCATATTACACAACATGCTTGTGTTTTTTTCAAAGGGAGATGAACTATGTATGCATTTTCGTATTAAAATAGAAACTATTTTACGTCACAAACCATTTTATTACCACAATAGTAAACGTATGTGCATATAAAAGAGTAAACTACACGGAGAAGCCCACTAGTCTAGGATTATTATTTAATAATTGAATAGTTTTTGCCATTTGTACCTAACCCGTATCATCGTCATTGACTGCTCTCCGTAACATGGGGTAGTATTTATAGGAATATTATTTTTTGTTAATATCTGTGTTTGTATGATAAGAGATTATTGCAAAAACAAAACAATCAAGGACACCGTTAACTTCCTTTCCGCAATGCTGCGTGCTGCTATTAACCATACACTCAAATTACATGTACTCTCTCAACTTCCCCATTCGATTCCAGTAGTCATTAATATGTAATGTGAATCTATGTGACGGTACCTAAGTTTCAGTCTCTGTATATATAACGTAATTCGGATATTTTTTTCGATAGACGTTTTCTATTGACAATCCGTGCCCCTGTCAAATCTTGAAAAGTTCACAGATTCTGGCCAGGAAATTACCGCTCGTAAATCAGTAAAATACAATGCAACAAACGAGGCATCTCTATGAACCTTGTTATTTATTTCCAGCAAGGCAAAAATGAGCAAAGAGGAAGTGCCTAATGACATTATTTCGTGTCTTGCCAAATTCGATAAATAAAATAACGGGTTTAACAAGTAGCACACTTATGGTGAACAATTTAGATTTTATATGATTAATTGCAGGTTTGTCATTGTTTACAGTTGTATACTGCATACTTAAACCATAACCTAAATCTTTACAACTTAGCAAACAGAAAATACTTTCATCGTCAGCAGAAAACTATAATCATGACTTTCGATATTTTAAATGATCAATCTTATTTTTTTCTTAATGACAGTGCAGGCAATGAGTACGCATCATCGATAATTTAAATTTAAATGTCATACAGCTTGAACTTATCTTTTACAAGGACGATTGAGACTCATACATCATACAAAGACTATTCGAATGAAGTAAATATTCTTTATAATCATCAAGCCTATATCAAGGTAATGCCCACGTTCAGAGGCAAAACTGAAATCCGGTAAACCTATTCATCAATAAGGTTATTATACACATAACAATTAAGCACAAGCGTTCCTTGTTTCTTCTTAGTATAGTGCCTTGCAACGCTGCGTGTATGTTCAGCATTGATCCTTGTTCATTTAAAACGGATCGTGGTTAAGGTTTCGGATACTGAGCTTGTCTTAATAGTTTTTCATCAACTGTCAGTGTTTGACCTCACGAGCGATGCTTCCTTGAAAACGTACACCCCAAGATCGGTTCATATGCTAGAAGTACCAAGGGCAAAAACATAGTGTACCTCCTTTATATATCAACAGCGGTCATTATCCTTAAACTGCAGGGTTACAGTTTTGACGTTTAGCTTCTTAGAATGTATCACACTGTTGTATAATATACATCATCAGTAAATGTTTGTACAATTTGTACAGTCTGTTAGGTTACATTAATATATATGAAAAATGACATAATGCTATTTTTCAAGATCAAACATTAAGCATGTACGCAACCCAACAAAGAGACATTGTAATAAAAGGTAATTCATTTACGTCTAGATTTGAACTCTCGTTGCATATTTTGCTCATTCTTTTTCTAGAACACAACATTATAGTGTATTTGTTTGTTCTTTGGGGCCTTTAAAAAAACTTAATCGACTATGTTTTATTTTCTAACTCTGAACTAGCGAGTGTACAATGAGGCTTGTTGATTGAAAAGATAACATCGTATTTACCCGAATAATAAAGAATTTAAATGAATTTGTCATATTTATCAACACAGTGTTTGTTCGACACAGTTGTATTTGTCGTATGGTCCTCAACCAGCAACTGTGTTGATTGGTGTTTACATTTGAGTTGTGCATTTATACGCTGCTGGGTATAATTGTGTGAAGCATGTCATTGTAGTTCGTGTTATGCGTTGAGGTTTTGCTGTTTGGTTTGTCTTAGGAATTCTAATTAAAGCACAATTCATTTTCCGCTACCTATTAAATGATAAGTGAAAAAAGTGAGTGTATAACTTAAGTAGAGTCGCAGATAATGTCTGATAAAGCCCCGTGATTCACTCGATGCGTTATTAAAACAAAAATGTATTGGATATTCCAACAAAACCCCTACCACTTTAATCGAGATTCGAGAATATTCGATGGAGCTTTGCAGTTAATCCATTTTATTATGCAGCCATGCATATCTTATATTTTTAAACTTATATAATCATTTTTTTTACCAACTGATAGTTTTGTTGAAGATTGGCGAATGATAAGTTGTCTTCGTATTTAAGTATTTAAGTATATGTGAACTGTTGCTTGTCAAGAAACCATTATATGTGAATTATTAACAATATTCGTCACGAACAACAACTGAAATTAACATGTTGGTGAAAAAATGAGTCGTCCGTTATTTTTATACAGTTGATCAACTTTGGTTGCAAATTTGACATCAAGTGTCCACACGTACATTAATAAATTAATTAATAATATTTTTACATGTGATATTTTTGTTGCCATAAAGGTATTACTATGGAAATCAAATATCTATTCACAGACGAAAGACTCCTAGAGTGGTTGTTATGGATATAAAAGACGTAAAACACAATAAATAATTCGTAAATACAACACTTAAGGCGAGATTTAATCTTCTTCAAGGAAATATTAAACGACCGGAAAAATACATATTTCTTAATGGCATGACTTGGAATATTGTAAAATAAAGTCATAATAAGGAGCCGAATATTAAGATTCCCAAGATACTAAAATGCCTGTGAATAAGATTACACTGTTCTAAAATATGCATGGATACTGCCTTAACAATTATCATGGAAATCATAGGCCCGGTCACGCAACATTTGCTATGAATAGTTGTTGTAAAAGGTACCAATGTGTTAGTAAAAAATAAGATGTATGAAGATAAACAATCTGTAATAACTATATATATATATATATATATATATATATATATATATATATATATATATATATATATATATATATATATATATATATATATCTACTTAGGGCACAAAGGAGACCGTATATATGTTTCGGCATTAAGGGGACAGTTTGTATATTTTTCGGCATTAAGGGGACAGTTTGTATATTTTTAACCATAATAGCCAATGTAAATGATGTATTTCGTCATAAAGTGGACAGTTTGTATATATTTTGTTTTATACTTGATTTTGCTTTTTTTGTTAATAATCTGGTACTGAAATGATCATCTATTATTTGTACAAGCTTAGTCTTCTTAAATTAATTTACAAAAAATATACGTTATTTGCGGTCGCCTTAATAATTTGTAAGTATGTTGCAGGTTTTAAGGGGACAGGTATATATGTCGAAGAGTTTATGGAGACCAGTGTATATATAATATTATTTTTGAAGCATTAAGGGGACCATCCATATTTTATTGCATTAGGGGGACAGATTATATAAGTATTTCGTTTGCCACTGAAAGCTCCCGTAATCGTAAGAGACAACTTTGTAATGATAATTTTTCATAATTTTTTGTAATGAATCCCGAAACAATTACCAGTCGAAATGGGAGGGCTGCAAAATTTTTCATCGGAAATCTTTAACCGCCCAGCTAATTCATTAAATTTAAGTTAGCTTGGTCTGTGTATTTTAGTAAGCACAATGTATAATGGTCAGGGGCGGACCAAGGAATTGACATTAGAGGGGGCGTAACTTAGGGGCGTTTGCATGGGGATTTGGGGTAGCTCAATCAAGATTTTTTTTAATAATTTGTAGTCGGAAATGATGTATTATGGGCGTATGTTATTACTTTGTTCTTCTATATTGGCATAAAAAGTAAACTTGGGCGATCCGCTAGAGAATGGTGACTTATTATTTGATATATTATGGTTGAAAAGAACTTTCAATTGAATTACATAAAAACTGTAAATGCTAAATAAAGTTTTTGTGCTTGTTAAGAAAAATAAAAGTTTCCTCTGCACATGAATTTGTTGAATTTGTCTGTAAACGCTTGTTCATAGTGTTACATGTTTTAACTGTGACCCATGGATACAAATGATTTCAAAGTAGGGGTCAAATTTTGGCATAGTGATACACATTAAATAGAGAAAAAATACTTCCTAAAGTACCCTATTGGCATCAAAAACAAAAGGGGTCATCTACTTGTCAATATTAACAAACTACAAAGCTTGTGGACACTATGCCTGACCATTCATCAGTTATTGAAAGGACATGTTTTTGTCTACAGGCAGAAATGGTTATTTGAAAGTAACAAAGGGCCATAATTATATAGATGTTGATGGCATTTGACATGCATCATTCCCATGCCTGTATTTTTCCCTTCTCGTATATATACAACTATACAAAGTTTCAACACATTTTATTATCAAGTACCAAGATATGCCTGTGACACAAAAGAGTGTTATAGATGGACTAACAGGGGGAAGGAAGGACAGACAATCAGCACTGAAATAATATCCATCTGCCTTAGGTGGGGATAAAATCACTGATATAAATTTACATTGTATTGTTAAAATAAATCCAAACTTTCCGAACAGTAACTTTTTATTCCTATAGTGAGATTGTATTTGTATAGTTCACTCTTGTATTCTATGTTCTAATGCTGTTCCATGCTACATGTTAATTTGTATAATATTATGTTTAAAACATTAAGTAAAACTGAGGGTTATGGAAGATACTGGTGGCTTTGTTCATACAATGCTATCCTATGTCTGTTCATGCCAGTCAAAACCTATTTTGGTTTTAGAAAAGAATTAACACCCAAATTTATTTTGAAATATTTACTGAACATCCAAAGAACAAATACTCTCAAACTTTGACACAATGTTATTATTTAGCACTCGTGTTACCAAATTTCTTAAGGAATAATTATATTGAATGTATGATGTTTGTGTACAAATGGCAAGGTTTTGTTTAATTATGGCCTAGGGCTCCAATATTCTAGATCTGGGTGCAACAATATCTCATCAATGCAATAGAGCTCCATTTAATGAATTGTTGACTGATTTATGTATTGTCTCTTTGAAACTTAATCTAAGTTTTTTATGGAAAATTCACAATAACTGTAGCAACAATGCAGTTGACAAAAGTTGGGAAATTGTACACACATTTTAAAGCTATATTAGCATTTGATGAATACAACAAGTATGATATAATGTTGTGGTTACTGAGCAAATATTTCCTGTCAGTTGTATACTTGCATACCTACGAAGTGACACACTAATCCTGTAAATACCTAAGCTGTGTTATCATTATATGGTTATATATATTTTGAGAAAAAAACATAAACATGGTAAAAACTGTCAATTTTTGAGAATACAGTTTCAATGGTCACTTAAATGCGCAAGGCTGTAATTCACAGTGTGTGCACAGTGGTCAGTCAAAAAATAGATAGCTGTTGTGCTAGTTGTTTCACACCTGTTAATCAAGTCATCAGACTAAAGTTAGTTACTTTATTTGCATATTATTACTTGCTTGGTACAGATCAACCTGTGTCCAGATTTTTCTTAACTAATGTGAAAAGGTTCGTATAAAAAGTTCTTCCACAGTATGTATTTTTGAAAATTATTACTTGTTTGCATCACAAATATTTTAAGAATCCTTCCCCCAACTAACAATTATCGGACTGATCCATATGATAAATATGTAAAATGGATCTTCACTTTATGCCGAACAAATGTTTAAAGTTCCAAGACCGTATTTTGAAAACTTTAGTGAAAGAGTTTGGTTTGAGTCACAAACATTTTGCACTTTTGCACAGATCACCTGCAAGACCGACCAACTTGATGATTGTTAATGGTATTCTATCGTGGTGAAACTCCAATCACTTCAGTTTATCGGCATTTCTGCTTTTTTCTTCTCTGCTTTCAAACGATAGTTTTCATTAAAAATTTTGTTTTTGTTTTCAATACTGCTTTATTCTGCTCAAACCTTGCAGGCAGTGGGTCTTGGTCATATCCAGAAAATCTTGGATCCGTTCTTTACCTTAAAATACAAAAATGAATTAAAATAAGAAAGGCATCACCAATGTCATGATTTCTTGCAATGACTTACATAAACTGTTCTATCCTATCAAGATTATATGTGCTTATGATCAAGAATTCTGTTATCTACTTTACACAGGATTTTCATTCTTCTTTTTAACCCAAAACCCATGGATATATTATGAATATAAATCTAAATTTAAAAATAATAGTGAAATAGGCATATCAGGAAAAGTGGTCGTTACTAAACGTCTAGGTGTCATTGCTGAATTTATAATTGTAAGTCATGAACTGGACAGTGATTTGTACAAATTTCAATAATTGTAACAATAAGTGATATATTGTCCAAAAAGGAATGAAAAAAAACTATTAAGATATTTTGAGAGGGGGAGGCACCTATTAACAACCCATGTTAAAGAAGGAATATAGCCCTGTTTCACTTCTTTTGAATGCTAATTGCTGTAAAATCTAACTTTAAAAAGTTAACATCGGCAATCTTAAGACAATTGATGGAACCCATGAGCAAATATACGTCAGTAAATAATATAGGTTAGGATTCAGAGTTGAAAAATAAAATAGAACCATATTATTGCAAATTGTTTTACCTTTCACAGAACAGTCAGTGAAATTATCACATACTGTGCACACCAAATTTTGTTCACAATCAGAAAATTATATTTACCTGTTATTGAATAATCTGTTAAGCTGACAGTACCATTCTCCTCAATCTCAGGAAAGGCACCATCTGCAGGGTCCACTGCAAAATGGAATGTGCAATTGAAATGTGATTTTGAGTGCTTTATGATAAGAAAAACTTGGAATTGACACCAAAAAAATCCTGCATTTCCAAATCTGAATCATGAAAAAACATGCAAAAGTTGTGATAGTTGAACAATATTTAGCTTAAATTGTAGATATACAATCATTACCTTCAAAGTGGTGAGAAAATATACCAAATGAAACACTGTTTATTATCTCATCTGTATTCCCCTTCTTACATACTTATTCTGCTTTTACCCAAGTAACGAATGTTCACAAGGCCTCTTATAAACCATGAGAATCCTGTTTATTTATCTGATTTAAAGTCATCCAAAAGCCTTACGACACATTATGGTTCCTTGATTTATATCGAGTTTCAAAAGGTGTCACAGGTATGATTTCATTGAATGACTGGAAGTATAACCAGCCTGGAAATAAATATGCAATTGCTCACTGTGCTGCTGAAGAGTTTTATATTATTCCCGGTCCCAGTTCAGCTACAGATGTCGATTCCATACGGCTGGAAAACCGGCCCAGTGCACCGACCTCGTTATGTGCAAGAGGGGGTGTAAATCTAGGAAAACGCATTTATAATCAATTTGAGAAAATTCTTGTCCGCCATAAGTAGTGAACATGTATGTGGCTCATAGAACATCTGAACATAACTTTTTATGAAGGAGACAGGGTTCCGTCTGGGATCTGATCCTTGATTTTGATGCTGAAATTGTGAGTTTTGCTCAAATCAAGTATGAACTTAAAGCAAGTACATATATATCTTGAAGCCCAGATTTATTGCTTATCTGAAGTTTGTAGGGCTACAAGAGCTATGCTGTAAACTGCAGGGACTGTCCCCTTCAGCCATTTGGTGAATGTGGCATGTCAGGAAGGACACAGACATATGGTAAATGTGATTACGTCTGGAAAATACAGACACATGGTAACTGTGGTTTTATCTGGTAGGACACAAATATGGTGACTACGCATAAGGTTATGTCTGGTAGGACACAAATATGGTGACTGCACATATGGTTATGTCTAGAAGGACACAAATATTGTGATTGCACATAAAGCTAAGTCTGGTTGGACACAAATATGGTGACTACACATAAGGTTATGACCGGAAGGACACAAATATGGTACTGTACATAAGGTTATGTCTAGAAGGACACTAATATGGTGACTACACATAAGGTTATGTCTGGTAGGACACAAATATGGTGACTGCACACATGGTTATGTCTAGAAGGACACAAATATGGTGATTGCACATAAGTTTATGTTTGTTAGGACACAAATATGGTGACTACACATGCGGTTATGAACGGAAGAACACGAATATGGTGGCTGCACATCAGGTAATGTCTAGAAGGGTACAAATATGGTGACTACACATAAGGTTATGTGTAGAAGGACACAAATATGGTGGCTGCACATAAGGTTATGACCGGAAGGACACAAATATGGTGGCTGCACATAAGGTTATGACCGGAAGGACACAAATATGGTGGCTACACATAAGGTTATGTACACAAATTTGGTGACTGCACATATGGTTATGTCTGGAAGGACACAAATATGGTGGCTGCACATAAGGTTATGACTGGACGGACACAAATATGGTGGCTGCACATAAGGTTATGTCTGGTTGGACACCGATATGATGGCTGCACATAAAGTTATGTCTGGAAGGACACAAATATGATGGCTGCACATAAGGTTATGACTGGTAGGACACAAATATGGTGGCTGCACATAAGGTTATGACTGGAAGGACACAAATATGGTGGCTGCACATAAGGTTATGTATGGAAGGACACAAATATGGTGGCTGCACATAAGGTTATGTCTGGAAGGACACAGATATGGTGACTACACATAAGGTTATGACTGGAAGGACACAAATATGGTGGCTGCACATAAGGTAATGACTGGTAAGACACAGATATGGTGACTACACATAAGGTTAGGACTGGAAGGACACAGATAAGGTGACTACACATAAGGTAATGACTGGAATGACACAGATATGGTTACACCACATAAGGTTATGACTGGAAGGACTCAGATATGGTGACTACACATAAGGTTATAACTGGAAGGACACAAATATGGTGGCTGCACATAAGGTTATGACTGGAAGGACACAGATATGATGACTACACATAAGGTTATGACTGGAAGGACACAAATATGGTGGCTGAACATAAGGTTATGACTGGTAGGACACAAATATGGTGGCTCCACATAAAATTATGTCTGGAAGGACACAAATATGGTGGCTGCACATAAGGTTATGTCTGGAAGGACACAAATATGGTGGCTGCACATAAGGTTATGACTGGTAGGACACAAATATGGTGGCTGCACATTAGGTTATGTCTGGTTGGACACCGATATGATGGCTGCACATAAAGTTATGTCTGGTTGGACACCGATATGGTGGCTTTAGATATGGTTATGTCTGGAAGGACACAAATATGGTGGCTGCACATAAGGTTATGACTGGTAGGACACAAATATGGTGGCTGCACATTAGGTTATGTCTGGTTGGACACCGATATGATGGCTGCGCATAAAGTTATGTCTGGTTGGACACCGATATGGTGGCTTGAGATATGGTTATATCTGGAAGGACACGAATATGGTGACTGCACATCAGGTTATGACCGGAAGGACACAAATATGGTGACTGCACATAAGATTATGACCGGAAGAATACAAATATTGTGGCTGCACATAAGGTTATGACTGGTAGGACACAAATATGGTGACTGCAAATAAGATTATGACCGGAAGGATACAAATATGGTGACTACACATAAGGTAATGACCGGAAGGACACAAATATGGTGGCTACACATAAGGTTATGTACACAAATTCGGTGACTGCACATATGGTTATGTCTGGAAGGACACAAATATGGTGACTGCACATAAGGTTATGACTGATGGGACACACATATGGTGACTTCACATTATGTTATGTATGGTAGGACACAAATATGGTGACTGCACATAAGACTATGACTGGAAGGACACAAATAAGGTAGCTGCACATAAGGTTATGACAGAAAGGACAGAAATATGGTGACTGCACATTTGGTTATGTCTGGAAGGACATAAATATGGTGGCTGCACATAAGGTTATGTCTGGAAGGACACAAATATGGTGGCTGAACATAAGGTTATGACTGGAAGGACACAAATATGGTGGCTGCACATATGGTCATGTCTGGTTGGACACAAATATGGTGACTACACATAAGGTTATGACTGGAAGGACACAAATATGGTGGCTGCACATATGGTTATGTCTGGTTGGACACAAATATGGTATCTGCACATAAAGTTATGTCTGGAAGGACACAAATATGGTGGCTGCACATAAGGTTATGTCTGGAAGGACACAAATATGGTGGCTGCACATAAGGTTATGTCTGGAAGGACACAAATATGGTGGCTGCACATAAGGTTATGTATACAAATATGGTGGCTGCACATAAGGTTATGACTGGTAGTACACAAATATGGTGGCTGCACATAAGATTATGACTGGAAGGACACAAATATGGTGGCTGCACATAAGGTTATGTCTGGAAGGACACAAATATGGTGACTGCACATATGGTTATGTCTGGTAGGATACCAAAATGGTGCTTGCACATAAGGCTATGTCTGGAAAGACACAAATATGGTGGCTGCACAAAAGGTTATGTCTGGTTGGACACCGATATGGTGGCTTCACATATGGTTTCGACTGGTAGGACACAAATAAGATTACTACACATAAGGTTGTATTTGGTAGGACACGAAAATGGTGGCTGCACATAAGGTTTTGTCTGGTTGGACACAAATATGGTGAAAATACGGTGACTGCAAATAAGGTTATGTCTGGAAGGACACAGATATTGTGACTGCCCGTATGGTTATGTCTGGTAGAACACAAATATGGTGACTGCACATATGGTTATGTCTAAAAGGACACAAATATGGTGACTGCACATAATGTTATGACCGGAAGGACACAAATATGGTGGCTGCACAAAAGGTTATGTAAAGAAGGACACAAATATGGTGACTACACATAAAGTTTTGTCTGGTAGGACACAAATATGGTGACTGCACATATGGTTATGTCTAGAAAGACACAAATATGGTGACTGCACATAAAGTTATGTCTGGTAGGACACAAATATGGTGACTAAACATAATGTTATGACCGGAAGGACACGAATATGGTGGCTGCACATCAGGATATGTCTAAAAGGATACACATATGGTGACTACACATAAGGTTATGTGTAGAAGGACACAAATATGATGGCTGCACATAAGGTTTAACCGGAAGGACACAAATATGGTGGCTACACATAAGGTGATGTACACAAATATGGTGACTGCACATATGCTTATGTCTGGAAGGACATAAATATGGTGACTGCACATAAGGTTATGTCTGGAAGGACACAGATATGGTGACTACACATAAGGTTATGACTGGAAGGACACAAATATGGTGGCTGCACATAAGCTTATGACTGGTAGGACACAGATATGGTGACTACACATAAGGTTATGACTGGAAGGACAAAGATATGGTGACTACACATAAGGTTATGACTGGAAGGACACAGATATGGTGACAACACATAAGGTTATGACTGGAAGGACACAGATTGGTGACTACACATAAAGTTATGACTGGAAGGACACAAATATGGTGTCTGCACATAAGGTTATGACTGGAAGGACACAGATATGATTACTACACATCAGGTTATCACTGGAAGGACACAAATATGGTGGATGCACATAAGGTTATGACTGTAAGGACACAAATATGGTGGCTGCACATAAGGTTATGTCTGGAAGGTCACAAATATGGTGGCTGCACATAAGGTTATGTCTGGAAGGACACAAATATGGTGGCTGCACATAAGGTTATGTCTGGAAGGACACAAATATGGTGGCTGCACATAAGGTTATGTCTGGTTGGACACCGATATGGTGGCTGTACATAAAGTTATGTCTGGTTGGACACCGATATGGTGGCTTCACATATGGTTATGTCTGGAAGGACACGAATATGATGGCTGCACATAAGGTTATGACCGGAAGGACACAAATATGGTTACTGCACATAAGATTATGACCGGAAGGATACAAATATGGTGGCTGCACATAAGGTTAAGACTGGTAGGACACCGATATGGTGACTGCACATGAGATTATGACCGTAAGGATACACATAAGGTTATGTACACATAAGGTTATGACCAGAAGGACACAAATATGGTGGCTACACATAAGGTTATGTACACAAATATGGTGACTGCACATGTGGTTAAGTCTGGAAGGACACAAATATGGTGGCTGCACATGTGGTTATGTCTGGAAGGACACAAATATGGTGGCTGCACATAACGTTATGACTGGAAGGACACAAATATGGTGGCTGCACATATGGTTATGTCTGGTTGGACACAAATATGGTGGCTGCACATATGGTTATGTCTGGTTTGACACAAATATGGTGGCTGCAAATAAGGTTATGTCTGGAAGGACACAAATATGGTGGCTGCACATAAGGTTATGACTGGAAGGACACAAATATGGTGGCTGCACATAAGATTATGTCTGGAAGGACAAAAATATGGTGGCTGCACATAAGATTATGTCTGGACGGACAAAAATATGGTGGCTGCACATAAGATTATGACTGGACGGACACAAATATGGTGGCTACAAACAAGGTTATGACTGGAAGGACACAAATATGGTGGCTGCACATATGGTTATGTCTGGTTGGACACAAATATGGTGGCTGCACATAAGGTTATGTCTGGAAGGACACAAATATGGTGGCTGCACATAAGGTTATGACTGATAGGACACAAATATGGTGGATAAATATAAGGTTATGTACACAAATATGGTGGCTGCACATAAGGTTATGTCTGGAAGGACACAAATATGGTGGCTGCACACAAAATTATGTGTGGAAGGACACAAATATGGTGGCTGCACATAAGGTTATGTACACAAATATGGTGGCTGCACATAAGATTATGTCTGGTAGGACACAAATATGGTGGCTGCACATAAGGTTATGTCTGGAAGGATACAAATATGGTGGCTGCATATAAGGTTATGTACACAAATATGGTGGCTGCACATAAGGTTATGACTGGAAGGGCACAAATATGGTGGCTGCACATAAGATTATGACTTGAAGGACACAAATATGGTGACTGCACATATGGTTATGTCTGGTAGGACACAAATATTGTGGCTGCACATAAGACTATGTCTGGAAGGACACAAATATGGTGGCTGCACAAAAGGTTATGTCTGGAAGGACACAAATATGGTGAAAATACGGTGACTGCAAATAAGGTTATGTCTGGAAGGAGACAAATATGGTGACATGCCCGTATGGTTATGTCTGGTAGGACACAAATATGGTGACTGCACATATGGTTATGTCTAAAAGGACACAAATATGGTGACTGCACATAATGTTATGTCTGGTAGGACACAAATATAGTGACAACACATAAGGTTATGACAGGAAGGACACAAATATGGTGACTGCACATAAGGTTATGTCTAGAAGGACACAAATATGGTGACTATACATAAAGTTATGTCTGGTAGGACACAAATATGGTGACTGCACATATGGTTATGCCTAGAAGGACACAAATATGGTGACTGCACATAAGGTTATGACTGGTAGGACACAAATATGGTGGCTGCACATAAGGTTATGACTGGTAGGACACAAATATGGTGATTGCACATAACGTTATGTACACAAATATGGTGACTGCATATAAAGTTATGTCTGGAAGGACACAAATATGGTGGCTGCACATTTGGTTATGACTGGTAAGACACTAATATGGTGACTGCACATAAGGTTATGACTGGAAGGACACAAATATTGTGGCTGCACATAAGGGTATGACTGAATGGACACATATATGGTGGCTGCACATAAGGGTATGACTGAATGGACACATATATGGTGGCTGCACATAAGGTTATGACTGGAAGGACACAGATATGATTACTACACATCAGGTTATGACTGGAAGGACACAAATATGGTGGCTGCACATAAGTCTGGAAGGACACAAATATGGTGGCTGCACATATGGTTATGACTGGAAGGACACAAATATGGTGGCTGCACATAAGATTATGACCGGAAGGATACAAATATGGTGGCTGCACATAAGGTTAAGACTGGTAGGACACCGATATGGTGACTGCACATGAGATTATGACCGTAAGGATACACATAAGGTTATGTACACATAAGGTTATGACCAGAAGGACACAAATATGGTGGCTACACATAAGGTTATGTACACAAATATGGTGACTGCACATGTGGTTAAGTCTGGAAGGACACAAATATGGTGGCTGCACATGTGGTTATGTCTGGAAGGACACAAATATGGTGGCTGCACATAACGTTATGACTGGAAGGACACAAATATGGTGGCTGCACATATGGTTATGTCTGGTTGGACACAAATATGGTGGCTGCACATATGGTTATGTCTGGAAGGACACAAATATGGTGGCTGCACATAAGGTTATGTCTGGAAGGACACAAATATGGTGGCTGCAAATAAGGTTATGTCTGGAAGGACACAAATATGGTGGCTGCACATAAGATTATGTCTGGAAGGACAAAAATATGGTGGCTGCACATAAGATTATGTCTGGACGGACAAAAATATGGTGGCTGCACATAAGATTATGACTGGACGGACACAAATATGGTGGCTACAAACAAGGTTATGACTGGAAGGACACAAATATGGTGGCTGCACATATGGTTATGTCTGGTTGGACACAAATATGGTGGCTGCACATAAGGTTATGTCTGGAAGGACACAAATATGGTGGCTGCACATAAGGTTATGACTGATAGGACACAAATATGGTGGATAAATATAAGGTTATGTACACAAATATGGTGGCTGCACATAAGGTTATGTCTGGAAGGACACAAATATGGTGGCTGCACACAAAATTATGTGTGGAAGGACACAAATATGGTGGCTGCACATAAGGTTATGTACACAAATATGGTGGCTGCACATAAGATTATGTCTGGTAGGACACAAATATGGTGGCTGCACATAAGGTTATGTCTGGAAGGATACAAATATGGTGGCTGCATATAAGGTTATGTACACAAATATGGTGGCTGCACATAAGGTTATGACTGGAAGGGCACAAATATGGTGGCTGCACATAAGATTATGACTTGAAGGACACAAATATGGTGACTGCACATATGGTTATGTCTGGTAGGACACAAATATTGTGGCTGCACATAAGACTATGTCTGGAAGGACACAAATATGGTGGCTGCACAAAAGGTTATGTCTGGAAGGACACAAATATGGTGAAAATACGGTGACTGCAAATAAGGTTATGTCTGGAAGGAGACAAATATGGTGACATGCCCGTATGGTTATGTCTGGTAGGACACAAATATGGTGACTGCACATATGGTTATGTCTAAAAGGACACAAATATGGTGACTGCACATAATGTTATGTCTGGTAGGACACAAATATAGTGACAACACATAAGGTTATGACAGGAAGGACACAAATATGGTGAATGCACATAAGGTTATGTCTAGAAGGACACAAATATGGTGACTATACATAAAGTTATGTCTGGTAGGACACAAATATGGTGACTGCACATATGGTTATGCCTAGAAGGACACAAATATGGTGACTGCACATAAGGTTATGACTGGTAGGACACAAATATGGTGGCTGCACATAAGGTTATGACTGGTAGGACACAAATATGGTGATTGCACATAAGGTTATGTACACAAATATGGTGACTGCATATAAAGTTATGTCTGGAAGGACACAAATATGGTGGCTGCACATTGGGTTATGACTGGTAAGACACTAATATGGTGACTGCACATAAGGTTATGACTGGAAGGACACAAATATTGTGGCTGCACATAAGGGTATGACTGAATGGACACATATATGGTGGCTGCACATAAGGGTATGACTGAATGGACACATATATGGTGGCTGCACATAAGGTTATGACTGGAAGGACACAGATATGATTACTACACATCAGGTTATGACTGGAAGGACACAAATATGGTGGCTGCACATAAGTCTGGAAGGACACAAATATGGTGGCTGCACATATGGTTATGTCTGGAAGGACACAAATATGGTGGCTGCACATATGGTTATGACTGGAAGGACACAAATATGGTGGCTGCACATATGGTTATGTCTAGAAGGACACAAATATGGTGGCTGCACATATGGTTATGTCTGGAAGGACACAAATATGGTGGCTTCACATATGGTTATGTCTGGAAGGACACAAATATGGTGGCTTCACATATGGTTATGTCTGGAAGGACACAAATATGGTGGCTGCACATAAGGTTATGACTGAAAGGACACAAATATGGTGGCTGCACATAAGGTTATGACTGGTATGACACAGATATGGTAACTGCACATATGGTTATGTCTAGAAGGACACAAATATGGTGGCTGCACATAAGGTTATGACTGAAAGGACACAAATATGGTGGCTGCACATAAGGTTATGTTTAGAAGGACACAAATATGGTGACTGCCCGTATGGTTATGTCTAGAAGGACACAAATATGGTGGCTGCACATATGATTATGTCTAGAAGGACACAAATATGGTGGCTGCACATAAGGTTATGTCTAGAAGGACACAAATATGGTGGCTGCACATAAGGTTATGTCTAGAAGGACACAAATATGGTAACTGCACATATGGTTATGTCTAGAAGGACACAAATATGGTGACTGTACATAGGGTTATGTCTAGGAGGACACAAATATGGTTACTGCACATATGGTTATGTCTAGAAGGACACAAATATGGTAACTGCACATATGGTTATGTCTAGAAGGACACAAATATGGTGACTGCACATAAGGTTATGTCTAGAAGGACACAAATATGGTAACTGCACATATGGTTATGTCTAGAAGGACACAAATATGGTAACTGCACATAAGGTTATGTCTAGAAGGACACAAATATGGTGACTGCACATATGGTTATGTCTAGAAGGACACAAATATGGTGACTGCCCGTATGGTTATGTCTAGAAGGACACAAATATGGTGGCTGCACATATGGTTATGTCTAGAAGGACACAATTATGGTGTCTGCACATAAGGTTATGACTGGTATGACACAGATATGGTAACTGCACATATGGTTATGTCTAGAAGGACACAAATATGGTGACTGCACATAAGGTTATGTCTAGAAGGACACAAATATGGTAACTGCACATATGGTTATGTCTAGAAGGACACAAATATGGTAACTGCACATAAGGTTATGTCTAGAAGGACACAAATATGGTGACTGCACATATGGTTATGTCTAGAAGGACACAAATATGGTGGCTTCACATATGGTTATGTCTAGAAGGACACAAATATGGTAGCTGCACATAAGGTTATGACTGGTAGGACACAAATATGGTGACTGCATATAAGGTTATGCCTGGAAGGACACAAATATGATGACTACACATAAGGTTATGTCTGGAAGGACACAAATATGGTGGCTGCACATAAGGTTAAGTCTGGAAGGACACAAATATGGTGGCTGCACATAAGGTTATGTCTGGTAGGACACAAATATGGTGGCTGCACATAAGGTTATGTCTGGTAGGACACAAATATGGTGGCTTCACATATGGTTATGTCTGGTAGGACACAAATAAAAAGAATACACATAAGGTTTCGACTGGTAGGACACAAATAAGATGACTACACATAAGGTTATATTTGGTAGGACACGATAATGGTGGCTGCACATAAGGTTTTTTTCTGGTTGGACACAAATATGGTGAAAAAACGGTGTATTTTAGAATAAATAAAGTTTAACTTGAGCATGCTCAGTCTTTTAACATTGTGCTCAAAACAGTTACTCCACATAAAAACCCTTGTTATGAAAATATATTTTTCGTGCAGCGCTTTGTTTGAATAAGCTCAGAGACAGGTTACAAACAGTGACAAAAAACACACAATAAGACTATACATTAATGTACCTTGTTGTGTTTTTTGACTTCGGTTTTGTATGCTGGTCTCAATCTCAGTGGAAGGTTTGTGAAACTCAAGTAGGCCACCGCTCTCATAATTTCTATTTCAATTTGACATAACTGTAGCTCTAGCCTGTAATACATTTTTAAACAAATTAAGTTAATTCTAAAACAAATATAATTAGAGATGTTCTAAACCTAAAGTTAAGTGATCAAGGAGCTTCAGTGAAAATACTCATATTAAAAGCTTCACTCTCACTTTGACATTTTCTTTTGTCCAGCAATCAGAGCCAATTTTTGCACATTTTCTGAAAACTAGTGATACAGAGCTGCTGACAAAAAAATCAGACCACAGTTTTTCGTATTTATGTTTTCGAAAAATGATATTTTTCTGCTGAAAGTATAACTTACACTTAAAAAAAAGGGAAATTTTCAACAGTTTGCCAAACATTTCAAATATGTTCTATAGTGCTTTATCTTATATGAATCCTATATGACTATATTGATGGAATTTATACCACGATCTGATTTTGAGACAAAACCTTAAGAATTGTCAAAACTGGTTATTTATTAGGTCAGATGTAAACTTCTCATTAGACATTAATTTCAGACAAGTTTCGTAACATGCAGAAACTATGAAAGAAATGTTTCATTTTCCAAAGAACTTAAGCAATCTTTTCTAAATAATATTATTTTATAGAATACTATCATGAACTTACACAATACATGTATGTGCAAGTATTAGTGAAATATGGAAATGGAGGATATATCTAAATAATCAACCTCTATAAGAATTCAATACTGCTTTGTATTAATCATAATTTAAAGCAAGAGCAAAGCCGAGAAAAACTAAATCTAATTGTTTTGTTGATTTTCCTGGGAAACTATAGCTGACACAGAAGTGAAGAAAACACCCGGATGCCACCTGGACACTGTTTCTTTCCTAAAAGTGAGGCCTTTAAACACTGAGGTTATTGTACAATGTACATGTAGTTGAACTCTTCATGTTTAACCAATGGTCGATGTTTAATTCAAATCGTTAGAGTAATCAGATGTGTGCCAACTATGTAGTTAGCTGAAATATATTTATTGTTCTTGTACACTGCATATCTCTCATTGTGCTTTACCATTGTATGAAATATAGTTAAATTACATCCAGTAGTTTATTTATTATTTTATGTTACAAAGAACAATATCTACCCTCAGCCTCCTTGTTTTAAATGCTCAAGTTGGGATATATTTGTTCAGTATTGTCTTTCAAAAAAAGAAAAAAAATGTAAATTTAAAAAATGTCTTAAAATGAAGGAGCCTGTATCATAGCAGAATTTCCATTTCTAATGTAAAAATGTATAATGACAAGCAAGTTTGCAAAAGTACAAGTACCTTAACAAGCATATTAAAGCTGCACTCTCACAGATTAAACGTTTTGACAACTTGTCTTGGAACAAGCCAATTTTTACGAAAATCCATGGATACCAGTCATATAAGACTACTGACAAAATGTTAACGCAAAATTTCATATTTAAGTTAAACAAGAGCTGTCGTAAGACAGCGCGCTCGACTTCGCCGCTTAAATGAGAAGTGAATACAATAACAATTTAATATTACCAAGTTTGGTCTATTTATGTTAAACCTAACTAAAATTGTTCAATACATCAGCTGACTTTGATGCTGCCCTCCCACCACCCGAAAAATGACGCAAGTCATTCAAATAACTTGATTTCCCATTATGAAAATGGGACATAATTTGTATTTAGGGTTAAAATGGAGTTATGTTTCTTGTTGTAAGATGGTCGTAAATAATTCTGAATTTTATTAAGTGCATTAAATGAAACGTATAGAAGTTTTTTTATTAAAATCCCAACTTGCCCTTAACTTTTACTTGCCTAAAACTTTAACCTAAGTCAATCAGGGGCCATATCTTGTATTAAGGATATGGAGTTATGTAACCTCATTGGGTGATGGTCCTGAACAATTGTGTGAAGTATTAAGTCAATTGATTGAAGGGTATAGAAGTTATTAATAAAAATCCCAACCTGCCCTAAGACTTTAACCTAAGTTCCATAGTCAATCAGGGGCCATAATTTGTATAAAAGATAATATGGAGTTATATAACCTCATTATGAGATGGCTCTGAACAACTGTGTGAAGTAGTAAGTCAATTGAATGAATGGTATCGGAGTTTTAAGTGAAAATCCCAAATTGCCCTAAAACTTTAACCGGACGCCGACGCCGACGCTGGGGCGAGTAGTATAGCCCACATATCCTTCGAATAGTCGAGCTAAAAATTCATGCTTTATGTTTTTTCTTTAACCGTTTGTAACGGTTCAAACCAAAAAACATAAGTTTTCTTACAGAAATGTGCAAATCTGCTCTCTGATCGTTTGTCAGCAGTCTTTTATCATCGGTTTGCAGATTTGTACTCAAACAAACCTTCTTTCCAAGACAAAAAATAAAAAAAAGTTGTTAAAACGGTCAATCCCTGAAAGTGCAGCTTTAAGAAATTAGTAGTATTATGTGTGTTGGTACAGTGTAATTATTATGTATGAGGAATGTTAGTACAGTGCAAGTATTTTGTGCGAGGAATGTCGGTACAGTGCAAGAATTATGAAAGTGGTGTCAGTACAGTGTGAATTTTATATATGAGGAAGGTTGGTACAGTGCAAGCATTATGTACGAGGAATGTCAGTACAGTGCAAGTATTATGTGCGAGGAACGTCGAAACAGTGCAAGTATTAAGTCAGTGTTATGTCGGTACAGTGCTAATTTTATGTATGCGGAATGTCTGTACAGTGTCAGTTTTACTTACAAGGAATGTCCTCCAGTTAAAGTTTGATGTTTGAGGTATGTCAGTACAGTGTTAGTATTAGGCACAATTAAAGTCAGTACAGTGTTAGTTTTATGTACGAGATGTGTCAGTACAGTGTAAGCATTATGTACGAGGAATGTCGTACAGTGTAAGTATTATGTAGGAGGAAAGTCGGTACAGTGTAAGTATTATGTATGAGGAATGTCAGTACAGTGTAAGTTTTTTGTATGAGGAATGTCGGTACAGTTGAAATATTATGTACAATGAATTTCGGTATACAGTGCTAGTATTATGTATGAGTAATGTCGGTACAGTGTTAGTTTTATGTACGAGGAATGTCAGTACAGTGTAATTATTATGTACGAGGAATGTCAGTACAATGTTAGTTTTATGTATGAGGAATGTCGTACAGTTGAAATATTATGTACGAGGAATGTCAGTTCAGTGTGAGTATTATGTACGAGGAATGTCAGTTCAGTGTGAGTATTATGTACGAGGAATGTCAGTACAGTGTTAGTATTATGTACGTGGAATGTCAGTACAGTGTTAGTTTTAGGTACAAGGAATGTCGTACAGTTGAAGTATTATGTTCAAGGAATGTCGTACAGTTGAAGTTTTATGTACGAGGAATGTCAGTACAGTGTTTGTTTTATGTACAAGGAATGTCGTACGGTTTTAGTTTTATGTACGAGGAATGTCAGTACAGTTAAAGTTTTATGTACGAGGAATGTCAGTACTGAGTGTTAGTTTTATGTAGGAGGAATGTCAGTACAGTGTTAGTATTATGTACGAGGAATGTCAGTACACCCGTGCCAAAAAATATTCGCTAAAGCGTCGCAAAACGATGCTAAAAGCGTCGCAAAACGATGCGGTATTGGCCAAAAAAACGAAGCTTTAGCGAAGCTTTCGATTTGTTAAAAGCGCAGCTTTTTGGACATAAAAGCGCAGCTCTTCGCAAAAGCTGTGTGTTTTAATCGCAATAGCTGTGTTTTTTGTTTGAAAAAGCGAAGCTTTTGTGAAGTTTCTTCCTTTTTTGTTTGAAATAGCGAAGCTTTTGCGAAGCTTTGTGCGGTATTTGCCAAAAAGCGCAGCTATTCGCAAAAGCTGCGCTTTTTTGCTTGAAATAGCGAAGCTTTGTGTGGTATTGGCCAAAAAGCGCAGCTATTCGCAAAAGCTGTGCTTTTTTAGGCCAATACCGCACATAGCTTCGCTATTTCAAGCAAAAAGCGCAGCTTTTGTAAATAGCTGTGCTTTTTGAGTCCAAACAGGAGAAAGCTTCGCAAAAGCTGCGTTTTTCAAGCAAAAAGCGCAGCTCTTCGCAAAAGTTGCGCTTTTTTGGCCAATACTGCAGAAAGCTTCGCAAAAGCTGCGCTTTTTATGGCAAAAAAACGCAGCTCTTCTCAAAAGCTGCTTTTTTCCCTCCAACCCTCTAATACTATAGGGGATAAAAAGCCTCAGACTGGTGTAACAAAAAACTTTTAATAAAATATATATCATATGTACATCAATGCCAAGTTTATCACTAGTTCCCACATGATATGAATAAATAGCCCATTGATACCTGTGTATAAACTTCCCCAATAAAGAATAAAAACAAAACATTATTACCTGTTATTGCTGTACTAAAATGTGAAATTGTTGAATATCAATTTTTTCACTGATACAATAGTCTCTATTAAACCACAAGGAAGCATATTCTAAATGTTTTAAATCAATATTTATACTTAATATTCTTTATTTTTGTTTAGATCTTCTAATTATTTACACCATTAGTCGGTGTAGAGGCATACATTTCAGTATGATACCTTAATTGTAAACTATTTGTTTAAACTGTCAATTACACTATTACACAGTGTGAACTACCAGATTGTTAATTAATACTTTACATAATTGATCAATCCAATTTTCAATATCTGGTAGGCCATCTGGCAGATGGCAGGTTTATTACCCCTTGGAAAACAACACTGAACCTTATCAAATGTACATTTAATGGAAAAACATTCTGCAAAATTTGATAGATATTCTGTTAAGCCAAGGGTAAAAACAAGAAATCAATGAGTTTTAAAACTATATCTTATAAATTTCATTGTATTTTTATGAGCTGGATATCATTTTGAAATACAAGTCCAACATGTTTAAGAAAATAGTCACTGAGGTTATTAAGTAATTGATAAACAACTAAAATAAGTATAAGATCAGAGTATTATAAGAACTCACCAGTATTGCATGTCATCTTTTACAAAACATCAAATGATTGGATTGTCATTCCAAATCATAGTCCATGTTCATCTGATCTTATGATAGTTATATCATAAATTTAATATCATTAATTTATCCCTTTGATTATCAATGGTTGTTATTTGTGTAAATTCATTAATTCCTTTAAAAACATCCAACCTTTCCTGCTGAAATCCCAACAAAATGGCCGCCCCTATTTCAAATTTGGTTCTGAGATTCTGATTGGTTGTTGTATAAATATGGCTTATCATGGGAATGGCTTATGAACAAAGCATTAAGATCTATGATGATAACATGTATAGAAATTAAAGTAATATGAATTCTGTGAATGTTCGGTTTAATGCAATTAATAACTGTTTATTTTGTAAGTGTATTATATTGCATAATATTATAAAATTATGATTTATTGCATTGATTTATTAAAAATATCCTTTTTTATTTCATTTTGAATCATTAATTGATAGTTCATTTATTCATCCAGCCATCTAAAAGTAACTAATTAAGTAAATTAATTATTCCTTCCTTCCTTCCTTCCTTCCTTCCTTCCTTCCTTCCTTCCTTCCTTCCTTCCTTCCTTCCTTCCTTCCTTCCTTCCTTCCTTCCTTCCTTCCTTCCTTCCTTCCTTCCTTCCTTCCTTCCTTCCTTCCTTCCTTCCTTCCTTCCTTCCTTCCTTCCTTCCTTCCTTCCTTCCTTCCTTCCTTCCTTCCTTCCTTCCTTCCTTCCTTCCTTCCTTCCTTCCTTCCTTCCTTCCTTCCTTCCTTCCTTCCTTCCTTCCTTCCTTCCTTCCTTCCTTCCTTCCTTCCTTCCTTCCTTCCTTCCTTCCTTCCTTCCTTCCTTCCTTCCTTCCTTCCTTCCTTCCTTCCTTCCTTCCTTCCTTCCTTCCTTCCTTCCTTCCTTCCTTCCTTCCTTCCTTCCTTCCTTCCTTCCTTCCTTCATTCCTTCCTTCATTCCTTCCTTCCTTCATTCATTCATTCATTCATTCATTCATTCATTCATTCATTCATTCATTCATTCATTCATTCATTCATTTATTATTCAATCACTAAATCAATCAACCAACCAATCAATCAATCCACCAGTTAATCAATCAATACATCATTAAATCAATCTAACATTCACATTCATTCATCATTCATTCATTTATGCAATCAATCAATCAATCAATCAATCAATCAATCAATCAATCAATCAATCAATCAATCAATCAATCAATCAATCAATCAATCAATCGTTCATTCATCCATGTATTATTTTATTTTTAGAT
Source organism: Mya arenaria (assembly GCF_026914265.1). Taxonomy (NCBI): domain Eukaryota; kingdom Metazoa; phylum Mollusca; class Bivalvia; order Myida; family Myidae; genus Mya; species Mya arenaria. The sequence goes on along the minus strand of NC_069132.1, from coordinate 66,454,276 downwards.
TTAACCCTTTCCATATTTCATTCATTCATCAAGAGATTGAATACTTCATTCAATCAGGAATAGAATGTATGAATTTGATGAATGACTGAATATTTTTTTATGTTATTGTAGATTTACACATGGATAAACTAAAATAATTAATTTACTGCTGATAAGAAATTCTTAACTTGAACATGAATTATTATAATTGAGATGAAATACAGAATTTTTAAAGATAAAAATTATTCAGCTTAGAAAAAGCACTTATTATTTATATAATACACTTAAAACGCAAAAAAGTGCACCTACAAAGCAAAAGATCCAAACAAATAAGCTTCGTCTTTTCTTTTAAAGCTTCGTCTCTGGTTGAAAAGCTTCGTCTTTTCAAATAAATATTGGCGATCTTAAATTTAAAAAAGACCAAGCTTTTTATGCAAAAGACGAAGCTTTTATGCTAAAGACTTTTGTTTAAAGAAAATATGTCTTGACGAAGCTATTTTTCAAAAGACGAAGGTTTAGCTAAGCTTTTTTACTAAAAGCGAACCTTTTATGAAAAAAACGAAGCTTTTGCGAAGCTTTTGAAAAAATGTACGAGGGATTTTGGTACAGTGTAAGTATTATGTACGAGGAATGTCGTACAGTTGAAGTATTATGTAAGAGGAATGTCGGTACAGTGTTAGTTTTATGTACGAGGAATGTCGTACAGTTGAACTTTTATGTACGAGGAATGTCAGCACAGTGTTAGTTTTATGTACGAGGAATGTCGTACAGTGTTAGTATTATGTACGAGGAATGTCGTACAGTTGAACTTTTATGTACGAGGAATGTCAGCACAGTGTTAGTTTTATGTACGAGGAATGTCGGTACAGTGTATGTATTATGTACGAGGGATTTGGGTACAGTGTAAGTATTATGTACGAGGAATGTCGTACAGTTGAAGTATTATGTACGAGGGATGTCGGTACAGTGTTAGTTTTATGTAAGAGGAATGTCGTACAGTTGAACTTTTATGTACGAGGAATGTCAGCACAGTGTTGGTTTTATGTACGAGGAATGACGGTACTGTGTTTGTTTTACGTACGAGGAATGTCAGTACAGTTGAAGTATTGTGTACGAGGAATGTCAGTTCAGTGCTAGTTTTATGTACGAGGAATGTTGTACAGTTGAAATATTATGTACGAGGAATGTCGTACAGTTGAAGTTTTATATAGGAGGAATGTCAGTACAGTTGAAGTATTATGTACGAGGAATGTTGTACAGTTGAAGTATTATGTACGAGGAATGTCGTAGATTGAAGTATTATATACGAGGAATGTCAGTACAGTGTTAGTTTTATGTACGAGGAATGTCAGTACAGTGTTAGTTTTATATACGAGGAATGTCAGTACAGTGTTAGTTTTATGTACGAGGAATGTCGGTACAGTGTAAGTATTATGTACGAGGAATTTGGGTACAGTGTAAGTATTATGTACGAGGAATGTCGTACAGTTAAAGTATTATGTACGAGGAATGTCGGTACAGTGTTAGTTTTATGTACGAGGAATGTCGTACAGTTTAACTTTTATGTACGAGGAATGTCAGCACAGTGTTGGTTTTTTGTACGAGGAATGTCCGTACTGTGTTTGTCTTACGTACGAGGAATGTCAGTACAGTTGAAGTATTGTGTACGAGGAATGTCGGTTCAGTGCTAGTTTTATGTACGAGGAATGTTGTACAGTTGAAGTATTATGTACGAGGAATGTCGTACAGTTGAAGTTTTATATAGGAGAAATGTCGTACAGTTGAAGTATTATGTACGAGGAATGTTGTACAGTTGAAGAATTATGTACGAGGAATGTCATTACAGTGTTCGTTTTATGTACGAGGAATGTCAGTACAGTGTTAGTATTATTTTCGAGGAATGTCGTACAGTTAAAGTATTATGTACCAGGAATGTCAGTACAGTGTTAGTAATATGTACGAGGAATGTCAGTACAGTGTTAGTATTATATACGAGAAATGTCAGTACAGTGTTAGTTTTATGTACGAGGGATTTGGGTACAGTGTAAGTATTATGTGCAAGGTTTGTTGGTTAACTGTGTAGACAATTTAGAAACTGTACTCTCCCAGATTGATTGTTTTGACAACTTTGCTTATTTTTGGTCATTAACATACATAGGGACATAATATTATATCAATATTATCTAAGTTTGTCTAAATGTAATAACTTGGTAGTGTTTTATGCATTTATGAAGAAAACAGCTTGTGGCATAAATCATTATCTGCATGTTTTGGAGAGTGTCAGGGCTTCTGTTAAAAGAAGTTTGGAAGTAAATTACTCCCTAGAGGGGATATGGGCTTAAACTTCCAAAATTGATTCTTTGGAAGTACAAAAGTTTCCATTATATGAAGAAAACTTTAAAAGTTGAAAGCTTGGAATTTCAAAATATCAAAACCTGGTGTCAATATTACATTTATGTCACAATTTTAATCAGTCTTTAAGTAATATGTATTGTTATAATATAAATCTGTGAAAATGGCAACTTAATAGTTGCAAATTTTTTAAGCACTAGCTGAAAAGATCGAAAGACTTTAACTTCTAAATTTCAGTGAAAAACCTCTAATATTGATGTACAGAAAGTTCATACTTCCAGTTTCAAAATCTTAAATATTCACTCTTCAAAGCTGCACCCTCACAGATTCACCATTTCTACAACTTTTTTATTTTTTGTCTTGGACATTTTTTTTGCGTTATTATCTCCGAACTAATGATATAAGACTGCTGGCAAAATCTCAAATCATAGAATTTCATATTTCTGTTCGTAAATTAATGTTTTATGGCTTAAACAATGGTTTAAGAAAAATGCATAAAACATCAATTTTTGAACTTAAATATAAAAATCTGCTATCTAATTTTTGTCAGGAGTCTTATATATGTGGTTTCCATGGATTTTCGCAAAATATGGTTCATTCCAAGTCAAAAAATAAAAAAAAGTTGTCAAAAGGGTTTAATCTGTGAGAGTGCAGTTTTAATACTCGCAAATAAGATTTACCATAATTAATACTATAATTGTCTAAATATTCCATAAAGAAACAATCATTCTTATGAAGGATAATGAGTTTAAATTGAAATAATTGTGCATAAAAGACGGTATTTCTACCTTATGCGTCAATAGTAGATCACAGTATAGCTTTTAGCATTCACCAATCATTTTATATGTTTGCGATTTTCTGTTAATAAAAACAGGGTTACAAACTAATTTATCACTAATAAATAGTGCCCATAAATGCATTTTTAGTTAAGTTGTTTAAGGTTTATTAGTAAAAAACTATGTTTGTTATACATGTGTGTATTGATTATGAATAAGAGTGTCACTTTAATGGAATCCCTGGGGTGTTATCTCCAGAGACAACTAAAGCAATCACAGGAGTGATAAGGATCATGCATGTCAGAAAGCAAACAATAATATAAAAATATTCAAAAGAGGGTGTTATTTACTTGGCACTTACCGCTATTTTCAATTCTAGTTTATCAACATATACTAAAGAATAAAAAAAGAAGATAAATCATAATCACAATAAGCTTTTCATACTTTTGAAAATCAATCTGCATCTGTATTGGAATAGGAAGGTAGCATCATTTTCCTCCTTCAACAATACATGGAAATGGTCCTGTCAAAAAGGACAAACATAATTATCAAACTGACCGAAAAAAGTTGACTTAAACAAGCACATCATACAGGAACTTGTAATGATGTGGTCATTCGCTCTTCGTCAGCAATATACAACCAAAGCTTTCTGTTACAAAGTCAAGCTACTTTTATTGTTGTTTTTGCTCTTGACACACAAATACAAGATGCCACAATTAGGCACTGACGGATATATTTTTTTTACATTTAGTAATTATTTTCAGATTCTTTTTCCAAATACATTTATGTTGAAAGTGTCAGGTCAGGAAACTTCGAAATATCAAGTTGTAATGAAGAATGATGGCACAGTGAAACAGACAGTGATATCTCGGACAACTCATTTTTTTATACAGCTGCTGACATGGCATTATTTGTACTTAACACTTAAATAGTCCATGTGAACATATTCGTTTAAAAAAAACTGAATCGAATGTTACGTGCGATACACTAGTAAGGGCTGCACACGATAACAGTTGTTCTTCGTCTTTAGCTGTGGTTGTTCGTCTAGTTTGACAAATTTATAAATACACCATTTTTATATGAACCATTTTTAAAACTGTAATTCTTGGATGAAACTACACTTATTTATATAATATTCGCGAGAAAAAACTAACGATAAAAAACGATTACATAACATTAAAACAACAGTTCTGCCACCCTGCAAGAGCGGTATCCGATAGATCAGCGGCAATTTTCTTGAACATTAAAACGGAATGGTAAAAGTAGTGCATTTTGTAGGAAAGAGCTTCCCCTTCCCCTTACAAGGTAGGTTGGAGCGCGTTGAACAGTGCTAAATGCAGCGAATTTGGTCATATTTTGACGCGTTGGAAAACAGTGACCAAATATCATCCCGGGTACCACGCTAGGCGCATTTTGTAGGGTAGAGCTTCCCCTAAATGGAAACATTGGTCCCAGACCCGACAAGAGCAGGGATGCTGAGATATCTACAACGACGCCCACCCCAGTTTTAGGCATTTTTCGCTGCATTTTAGAGTATAAAATAGCCTTGTTGGCGAATGGGAACGGTGACGCAATGCCGTCAGAGATACACCGACGTTGGCGGAACGTAGGAAACCGAGAGTGCTAAATTTCAAAGACAGTACGGACCTCCTATCATTTGTGGTTCCAGAGATATCGTCGAGCTGTGCGTTCCCTTACAAGGTAGGTTGGAGCGCGTTGAACAGTGCTAAATGCCGCAAATTTGGTAATATTTTGACGCGTTGGAAAACAGTGACCAAATATCACCCTGGGTACCCCGCTAGGTACATTTTGTAGGGTAGAGCTTCCCCTAAATGTAATCATTCGTCCCAGACGCGACAAGTGCAGGGATGCTGAGATATCTACGACGCCGCCCACCCCAGTTTTAGGCATTTTTCGCTGCATTTTAGAGTATAAAATAGCCTTGTTGGCGAATGGGAACGGTGACGCAATGCCGTCAGAGATGCACCGACGTTGGCGGAACGTAGGAAACCGAGAGTGCTAAATTTCAAGGCCAGTACGGACCTCCTATCATTTGTGGTTCCAGAGATATCGTCGAGATTTGCGTCCCCTTACAAGGTAGGTTGGAGCGCGTTGAACAGTGCTAAATGCCGCGAATTTGGTCATACTTTGACGCGTTGGAAAACAGTGACCAAATATCATCCCGGGTACCCCGCTAGGTGCATTTTGTAGGGTAGAGCTTCCCCTAAATGGAAACATTTGTCCCAGACGCGACAAGTGCAGGGATGCTGAGATATCTACGACGACGCCCACCACAGTTTTAGGCATTATTCGCTGCATTTTAGAGTATAAAATACCCTTGTTGGAGTATGGGAACGGTGACGCAATGCCGTCAGAGATGCGCCGACGTTGGCGGAACGTAGGAAATCGAGAGTGCTAAATTTCAAGGCCAGTACGGACCTCCTATCATTTGTGGTTCCAGAAATATCGTCGAGATTTGCGTCCCCTTACAAGGTAGGTTGGAGCGCGTTGAATAGTGCTAAATGCCGCGAATTTGGTCATACTTTGACGCGTTGGAAAACAGGGACCAAATATCATCCCGGGTACCCCGCTAGGTGCATTTTGTAGGGTAGAGCTTCCCCTAAATGGAAACATTGGTCCTAGACGCGAAAAATGCAGGGATGCTGAGATATATACGACGCCGCCCACCCCAGTTTTAGGCATTTTTCGCTGCATTTTAGAGTATAAAATAGTCTTGTTGGCGAAAGGGAACGGTGAGGCAATGCCGTCAGAGATTCGCCGACGTTGGCGGAACGTAGGAAACCGAGAGTGCTAAATTTCAAAGCCAGTACAGACCTCCTATCATTTGTGGTTCCAGAGATATCGTCGAGATTTGCGTCCCCTTACAAAGTAGGTTGGAGCGCGTTGAACAGTGCTAAATGCCGCGAATTTCGGTCATATTTTGACGCGTTGAAAACAGTGACCAAATATCATCCCGGGTTCTCCACTAGGGCATTTGGTAGGGTAGAGCTTCTCCTAAATGGAAACATTAGTCCCAGACGCGACAAGTGCAGGGATGCTGAGATATCTACGACGACGGCCACACCAGTTTTAGACATTTTTCGCTGCATTTTAGAGTATAAAATAGCCTTGCTTGCGAATGGGAACGGTGACGCAATGCCGTCAGAGATGCGTCGACGTTTGCGGAACGTAGGAAACCGAGAGTGCTAAATTTCAAGGCCAGTACGGACCTCCTATCATTTGTGGTTCCAGAGATATCATCGAGATTTGCGTCCCCTTACAAGGTAGGTTGGAGCGCGTTGAACAGTGCTAAATCCCGCGAATTTGGTACATTTTGATGCGTTGGAAAACAGTGACCAAATATCATCCCGGGTACCCCGCTAGGTGCATTTTGTAGGGTAGAGCTTCTCCTAAATGGAAACATTGATCCCAGACGCGACAAATGCAGGGATGTTGAGATATCTACGACGCCGCCCACCCCAGTTTTAGGCTTTTTCGCTGCATTTTAGAGTATAAAATAGCCTTGTTGGCGAATGGGAACGGTGACGCAATGCCGTCAGAGATGCGCCGACGTTGGCGGAACGTAGGAAACCGAGAGTGCTAAATTTCAAAGACAGTACGGACCTCCAATCATTTGTGGTTCCAGAGATATCGTCGAGATTTGCGTCCCCTTACAAGGTAGGTTGGGGCGCGTTGAACAGTGCTAAATACAGCGAAACAATGGTCATATTTTGACGCGTTGGAAAACAGTGACCAAATATCATCCCGGGTACCCCGCTAGGTGCATTTTGTATGGTAGAGCTTCTCCTAAATGGAAACATTGGTCCCAGATGCGACAAATGCAGGGATGCTGAGATATCTACGACGCCGCACACCCCAGTTTTAGACCTTTTGCTGTATTTTAGAGTATAAAATAGCCTTGTTGGCGAATGGGAACGGTGACGCAATGCCGTCAGAGATGCACCGACGTTGGCGGAACGTAGTAAATCGAGAGTGCTAAATTTCAAGGCCAGTACGGACCTCCTATCATTTGTGGTTCCAGAGATATCGTCGAGATTTGCGTCCCCTTACAAAGTATGTTGGAGCGCGTTGAACAGTGCTAAATGCCGCGAATTTGGTCATACTTTGACGCGTTGGAAAACAGTGACCAAATATCATCCCGGGTACCCCGCTAGGTGCATTTTGTAGGGTAGAGCTTCTCCTAAATGGAAACATTGGTCCCAGACGCGACAAATGCAGGGATGCTGAGATATCTACGACGACGCCCACCCCAGTTTTAGGCATTTTTCGCTGCATTTTAGAGTATAAAATAGCTTTGTTGGCGAAATGGAACGGTGACGCAATGCCGTCAGAGATGCGTCGACGTTGGCGGAACGTAGGAAACCGAGAGTGCTAAATTTCAAGGACAGTACGGACCTCCTATCATTTTTGCTTCCAGAGATATCGTCGAGAGTTGCGTCCCCTTACAAGGTAGGTTCGAGCGCGTTGAACAGTGCTAAATGCCGCGAATTTGGTCATACTTTGACGCGTTGGAAAACATTGACCAAATATCATCCCGGGTACCCCGCTAAGTGCATTTTGTAAGGTAGAGCTTCTCCTGAATGGAAACATTGGTCCCAGACGCGACAATAGCAAGGATACTGAGATATCTACGACGACGCCCACCACAGTTTTAGGCATTTTACGCTGCATTTTAGAGTATAAAATAGCCTTTTGGCGAATGGGAACGGTGACGCAAAGCCGACAGAGATGCGCCGATGTTGGCGGAACGTAGGAAACCGAGTGTGCTAAATTACAAGGCCAGTACGGACCTCCTATCAGTTGTGATTCAAGAGATATCGTCGAGATTTGCGGCCCCTTACAAGGTAGGTTGGAGCGCGTTGAACAGTGCTAAATGCCGCGAATTTGGTCATACTTTGACGCGTTGGAAAACAGTGACCAAATATCATCCCGGGTACCCCGCTAGGTGCATTTTGTAGGGTAGAGCTTCTCCTAAATGGAAACATTGGTCCTAGACGCGACAAATGCAGGGATGCTGAGATATCTACGACGACGGCCACGCCAGTTTTAGGCATTTTTCGCTGCATTTTAGAGTATAAAATAGCCTTGCTTGCGAATGGGAACGGTGACGCAATGCCGTCAGAGATGCGTCGATGTTTGCGGAACGTAGGAAACCGAGAGTGCTAAATTTCAAGGCCAGTACGGACCTCCTATCATTTTTGGTTCCAGATATATCATCGAGATATGCGTCCCCTTACAAGGTAGGTTGGAGCGTGTTGAACAGTGCTAAATCCCGCGAATTTGGTCATATTTTGACGCGTTGGAAAACAGTGACCAAATATCATCCCGGGTACCCCGCTAGGTGCATTTTGTAGGGTAGAGCTTTTCCTAAATGGAAACATTGATCCCAGACGCGACAAATGCAGGGATGCTGAGATATCTACGACGACGGCCACGCCAGTTTGAGGCATTTTTCGCTGCATTTTAGAGTATAAAATAGCCTTGCTTGCGAATGGGAACGGTGACGCAATGCCGTCAGAGATGCGTCGACGTTTGCGGAACGTAGGAAACCGAGAGTGCTAAATTTCAAAGACAGTACGGACCTCCAATCATATGTGGTTCCAGAGATATCGTCGAGATTTGCGTCCCCTTACAAGGTAGGTTGGGGCGCGTTGAACAGTGCTAAATACAGCGAAACAATGGTCATATTTTGACGCGTTGGAAAACAGTGACCAAATATCATCCCGGGTACCCCGCTAGGGCATTTGGTAGGGTAGAGCTTCTCCTAAATGGAAACATTAGTCCCAGACGCGACAAGTGCAGGGATGCTGAGATATCTACGACGACGCCCACCCTAGTTTTAGGCATTTTTCGCTGCATTTTAGAGTATAAAATAGCTTTGTTGGCGAAATGGAACGGTGACGCAATGCCGTCAGTGATGCGCCGACGTTGGCGTAACGTAGGAAATCGAGAGTGCTAAATTTCAAGGCCAGTACGGACCTCCTATAATTTGTGGTTCCAGAGATATCGTCGAGATTTGCGTCCCCTTACAAGGTAGGTTGGGGCGCGTTGAACAGTGCTAAATGCCGTGAACTGGTTATACTTTAACGTTTATCATTGTCACCGCCCACCGCGTAGAGGCAGGTACACCAACTCGAGGAGCCTCCGCCGGTCGTTACCGAGCCTTGAGCCATAGCCTGAGGGGGCAGGTTTAAGTAGAAGCGGCGGAACCAGCAAGGGTTCAGTTAAAGTCGGCGTTTTACTTGCTGTTGCCTCGGCCCTGGCAGGCTATAGCAGAGACTCACAAATAAAACTTTCCTAGGTGTGTGAGAGGATTAGGAAGCAGGTCAGGCAGTTGGCCGGCAAGAGGACGATGAGACCTCGGTCACTTCGAAATTTGGTACAGCCCTTAAAAAGTCCGGCGTTACAAAGCTCCCCGGTCTAAACACCTTCTCCGCAAGCAATTGGTACAGGCAAAACTTGCAGCTGCCAAAGCCCCGAGCAAGCTCAAGAGCGACAATGCACATACGGCAGACGCCTGGTAAGCATATCAGTGGCGATCGGATTGAATGCAAGAGGCAGTCTCGGGTCCCGAGAAGCGATTGAGAAGCCTCCTATTTGCCGCTGCCATAGCACTGGCTGGCGACGAGCCGAGGCGAAGCGGTGGCAAAGGATTGTAGGCTATCGCTAAAGAATTGGCAATGAGGGTACTTAAGCTGTTGTGATTCGGCAGGCTAGATCAGAGGCTAAATGAAAAAGGCGCCGTTGTGTCTGGTAGTTAAGCACAGGTCTTTTTCGGGCATTACTTTTTAAGCCAAAACATACGCTCGTTTGCGCGGCCGCCGGACGAACGTATGTTTCGGCTGTTAATGGACGGCCTAAGAGAGTCTTATGCTTCATTCGCCGATATCAATGTGAAGAGCCGCTCGAACTCGCCGCTGCCTTAGCTCTGGCTGGCGGCGAGACGCAGCACCAAGGCCCGCGGTCGCTGTTGTTGGAGTAGTACGGTGCCCAGATATCCAGGAGAGCAGCTCGGCAGTTCTAGAATCCGTGCCTGAGCTGGCCGGCATTAGTGAAGGTGGCGAATATATAAGCAAGATACAGACTGAGTGGTGAAACTGTACTGTAGGGAAGATTGACCTAGTAGACAGTGAGTGATGGTTGTTTGGATAACGAGGCGACTAGCGGGGGTCGTTCCGTGGTGAGGTCGCCGGAATATGAGTCGTGAGGTTCCCAGGGCACATATATCCGGGAGAGAAGCCCGGTAGTGTTGAAATCCGTGCCTGAGCTGGCAGGCAAAAGTGTAGGTGGAGAAAAAAAGCAAAAATTATGAGTGGGGACATTGTGGATGTAGGGAGGATTGCCCTAATTGTCGACGAGTGATGACTGTGTGGGCCTCATGTCTCGCAAGCGTACTGGTCAAGTACTGCGGCCTGAAGCAGCAAACTGTTTTTTTTTATTCAGGTGGGGACGGTCCCAAGCAGTTGAGTGCCTTGGCTGTGGTGATGATTGCATGGCGGCCGGTGAGAGCAGCCCGGCAACTTAAGAGTAACTGCAATAGTGCCTTCGCGTAGCGGTTCCGCGTGGAAAGTTTCATTCTGCTTGCCGGGACCGGGACGCCAATTGTATATGCTATGCTTCTCCTGGTAGACGTAATAGTGTGCGGACAGCTTAATCAACAAGGGTTCAGTTGGTGTGGGCTGAGCAAAGCTGGAGACTCTTCGGTACTATGCTCTTACTGCTCAAGGTCCCAGGCCGTTGGCTACCTTGGCTGTGGTGATGATTGCATGGCGACCGATGAGAGCAGCCCGGCCACTTCCTTTCGTTTATGTCTTGCCGAGACCTATATAACGGTACCTCAATCGTCCATATATCTCTACCCGTTCCGTTTGAACGAGAGGGGGCTTTGAGCGGCTTGTGTACTGAAATGCGCGCGCGCATATCTATGTAACCCGTCGGCCGATCTTAGCGGTTGAGTAACTGCTGGAAAGGTCTCGACGAGATCTGTCCATAGTCGTACAGTTTCGACTTTCATCCGAAAATGGCCAGACAGCAGGCTCATTTTCGAGCCCAGAGGCGTCGACGGACCAAGTTACGAGGCAAACGCGTTTCGTTTATGTCTTGCCGAGACCTATCCAACGGTACCTCGATTGTCCGCTCCCGCTCCATGCAAACGAGATGGGGCCGGACCATGAACGGCTTGTGTACTGAAATGCATTCGCGCGCATATCTCTTTAACACGTCGGCTGATCTTAGAGGTTGGGGTACTGCTGGACCGGTCTCGACGAGATCTGTCCATAGTCGTAAAGTTCCGAACAGCAAATTGACGGACAGCAAACCCATTTCGAACCCAGGACATACCAAGAAACTGGGCCAATGGGGGCGGTTCGTGAAGGAATGGCGAGTCTTATCAAACGGTACTTCAATCGACCGGAGCGGCCCACGGGCCGCTGAGTAAGTCTTTTTATGATTTATCCCACGTCTCGGCGACGACCGGCGGTTCACATAAGGACGCCATGGCCATTATTCCTTGCTACTCTTCAATGGCACAAACGTACATGAAACGGGATGGCACGTATATCGTTATTTGTGCACAGTTTCATAGCTGTGTACAGAATAGTGTTTATTCAACGGTCATTACGACGATATACGGGATTTCTACTGTTAGACACAAAAACCAAAGTTACATGGCTGCTTACGGAATGAAATTAGTTTAGAGCTCAACCGTTACCCCAGATAATTGCATTTTTAGTGAAAGGGCGTGTGGAGTATATCGGTGCAAGCAATGACGAGGTAAAGCACAATTCATGTATCATATATATTTTTGTATACATGTACGATACAGGCGTCTAAAATGCCGCGAACTTTCCAGAATGTATACACGAAAATTGACATGAAATTATTTCATGAAATAAACACGCGTATCCATTTTGTGATACTCGTCGATGGCAGACCGGAGCCCGCGGCGAGTGGTCCTTCGTCGGGCTCAGTACTGTGTTAAGGACGGCCGTCCGCATCTGGAACGGCTAACACTGCGCCGTGGTCCTCGGCTCGCCTCTGCGGGCTCTGGCCGCCCCTCCTGAGCCATTGGCACGTCTGGCATCTCGTGTCCGCGGGTTGCGCAAATTTCCGGAGGAACCGTATGCCATCCCCGTCGAGCCCGTGCTAATTCCGCAGGTGAGTGGTCATGAAAAGTGTCACGGCTCCGCAACCGTCAACGGGGCATATCTTGTACATGCGGCCCCGGTGAGCCGTCCGCCCGCGTATGTTGCCAATGTTCGCGACGATCTTCACCTGTACCTCGGTTAGCTTGTGTCCGTGTTGAATTCTTACATGGGGCCGAAGGTGCTGAACGATGCTCGTGCAGAGCGGGCATCTCTTCATGTTTCTGTTGCCTGGCATTGCCTACGAGAAGTTCTGATATGAACAATATCAGTGAGTGAATAGTCAAGGTTAATTGTGGCTGTCCCAGCGGTAGTGTCCGCTTATATACGAACGCCCTTAATTGATTAACATTGCTCATGAACAATGGCACTTGCCAGTAGGGGCTCATTGTACTCACACCGACACCTTATTTGCAGGCAGTGGCCTTTGCGGGGTAGGGTCGCTCGCACCTCGCGTGTCCACCTCAGAGGCGTGAAAATCTAGACCGGCCCATGCACCAGCACTGACATCATGGTGCTCAATAATTACATGTTGTTATTTTTTCTCAATAAAATTGTACATGGTGAATGGTTGGCCCCAGTAGGTGATTGGACCTCGGCTAACGCCTCGGTCCATATACACCTTCGGGGGCTAACTGGCCGGTTCTTATAACGTCATATGACCCTCAGTGGTGTGTACTATTTCTTAAATAGTAGCCTTTTGTATGATGGTGGCCTAAGCGCAGTCAACCTGTTTCATAATATAAACAACACTATGTCTTCCACTAGGTTTATTTTAAAATGTGCGTGTTCCAGAAAGCGAACCATTTAACAGATACTGTTCCGATTCCATAGAAACAAATCGCATGACATCAAATTGAACTAAGGGGCCACCTAGTGAAGCTGCAGGAGCTCACACGCCCGCTCCACGTTCACTATGTGCACTGCCTGTGAGGGCCCGGAACCGAGGTGGTTATAACGCCTTTCCATTTCAATGGAATGCCTGAGCTGGTGCGCGACAATACGAATACAGAAAAGAAAAGAAACGCTTTGTCACCACAACGTTGATTATACATATACATCATTAAAATAATCTATAACTTCTAAAAGTAATAGAAACCGAAAAAAATACGCCTTCATCTCATTACTCCGGAGATGAAGTCCATGATGTCCTTTTCGTTTTTTTCGATTATTCCAAACAGTAAATATGTGAAACTCTAAATATTCTATAAACACCTGGCTGTTCGATTTAGAAAAAAATGGCATCTAGTACACGATATGATTTTATTATAGACTAAACGACAATATACCTGCCATTGAATGAAACGGTTGTGTCTTAAATAAAGAAGGTTTCACGTTCTTACGTCAAGTTATGCGAAATCAAAGGTTGAAGCAAATACACGTAATAGTTGATGATATGCTTGTCACAAGATTTTCATGACATCCGTACTTAAGGACCAATGCAAATTTATATTTCCCGTTTTCTCACTTAAATGTTCATAGCAAGGTCAAAGTCAAATTTGGTATAGAAATCTGAAGTAAATGTCCAAAGAAGTGCAGTTTATAAAAATGAAAATTCACTTTTATTTAAGCGGAAGATGACCTCCTTAATATCATGACTTACACCCAACAAAGATATTAAAGCTTTGGTAAAACTTTTGCAGGATAAAAAAGGTTAATGGTAAAAATACGTTTAATACATTTAACTTATATTTTACCATTTGTCAACAATTATAAGTATTCAAATCATATTCTACGATAGTATTTTGTAAAATATAAATTTATATCAAAAACGCCTTTCACTACAAATATGTGAGCCAGTCTCTATATATTATATATACCGTTTTGATTTTTAAGAAGCGGTCACTCTCAATTAAATTCTTCAAAATCTGAACATCTACTAGGCAGAATGGTAATCTACCCCTTGGGCACATTTCCATCTGCAGAAGCCTGTAAAATTCGTAAATGCCCGAGTGCGAATTGTTTTAAATTTTCAAAAGAAATTCAACAATGTTTTAAAGTGGTTTGCTGTTGATTACACCATGGTTTGATTTTCGGATTCTACTCAATTAATGTCATGAGCCGTATAGTAATAAATAATGTAATCCCCTTTTAAGGGGCATAGCTTAGAAATGAAACTATCGAAAAGAGGGGCAAACTATCACCTTTATTTACCACAAAGAAAAAGTTGTGCGACCGCATACACGATGGAATCAAGAGAAAACGGTGAGTGGCAATATCAATTTGATATTAAAGCTAAGGTAGGGTCGTGTGTTGCTCTGTTTAAATGTGGTCAATTATACGCGGATAGATGATGTGCAGACATTCTTTTGGGCTCGAGCCGGGACCTACCGCCTGAGCGAGTGCTGTACCTTCTTTTCTTTCAGGGCCGCTTGTGCATTTTCTCCCCTATTGCAGCCACTTTAATACCGTATCAAATAATCAAGTATTATTGTCAAATGCACTTTTAAATCCTCTTTTTGCAGTGATAATCTGCATTAAATTCATTCAAAAAATCATTTTTCTTAGTGTTATATATATACGTATGGTTTCTGGTGGTTGTTTCTCTAGTGAAATGATACGTTACTGATTTGTTTCGCAGTCATAATTTTCTTAGAAAAAGGGTCACATAATTAATTCCGATGGTTTAAGAAACACACAGATACGAGTGCAACTTAATCAAAATGAATATGTATATATCTTCTTAGCATTTCAGCTTTCAAATTGAAAACATAATGAATTTACAATGTTTACTCCACTATTTATTTTAGTTCTGAAAATATTTTGAGAAACGCACCTGCACTATGTGTGTCACTGGAACTTGAAGGAATGCCATAACGAGAGATATTAGCAAAGTGGGGTTTCTATTTGTTTTTTAAAGTACAGGAACAGAACAGCGGGTTCGCAATGACACATCTGTTTTAGTACACGAGAAGAAAACGTATGAAATCGCAGACGACATTAAACCAGAAACATAGATAAAATCCGATCGCCAATTCTTCCTCCAAGTAAAGGGCCGTCGGTGTTTGCTCCTCGATCAGACACTCTCTGCTTGGCATTGGTAAAACAGGATATGGACATCATTAACAACAATTTCATTTTTTCGTCTTAAACTATTACTATTACTATTGCCAGGCAGCAATTTGTACATAAACCTTATAACTTGTTATTTCTATACCCGTCTCATAATTGTTAATGTACTTCCAGCACACGAAAATGACATACTTCAGCTGCCAACTACGCTTTTGGCTACCGGGGACACGTTTTACATTACGTTAGGCATACATAAGACCCGCCGGGGGCTGTATTCCGACAACCATCACATTGCTCACCGGTATCGCCATATTTGGAGAGCAAATGTTTCATCACATAACACCGAAAGACGCGGTTAATAGGTTTTCAACGTTTTCCGAGTGGTTCCGTGTTATAGTGTAACAAATTTTACTGTCAATCCAGGGTCCGCAGGTTCGATTCCCCGCCGCAACACTAATAAACTAATCATCTTTCGGGATGGACGTCCCGTGTGACAGTGCTATACTTTGCGACACGTCAAAGAATTGGATTGGCTCTAACCAGGGTTTTATGGTGTCTTCGCACCATTCTCTAAATAGTTTAAATGACTAACACTCTCATCAGAGCACTCGTCGAATCGGCAAGGCCCGAGTGCGAGTGTAAAGAATTTTACAGTCAAACGGGTGGTTGAAGCAATTTAACAATCCCGTCATAATTGCAAACAATGTTTTTTTTGTAACAAGAGTAATGAATTGATGGGAACGGCGTTATAGCATGTCATTGGACAAACAACTTGTATGTGGTTTAATAAAGATTGCATAGATTTTGTTGTTATTGTTTATAAAGGTCCATAAACCTTCGTCTTAGTGTGTGAGCACGATCACAACCTTGACAATATATCGAAAGGATTGAGGATATGGCTATATAAATCATGGTTACCAAATTGGCCTACTAACGTTGTCAAGGACTAAAGTATTAAGTTAACCGATATTTATCTCTCTAATTCGAACAGGGTCTGCCGCGGGACAATCAACCGCTCTACCGACTGAGCTAAGCAGGCAAGTAACATTATATATCGTATTGAAGCTTTTGGCGACATATACAATACAACCTTTGGGTAACACTTCTTCAAAAGGTTTTCCTTTTTCATGAACATCCGGCGCTTTTACTACATTTATATATATATTTATTTTTTTCCCTTCTTTGTGAAATTGTTTAAAATGTTCGGTATAATAAATGTGTCCCTTCTTTTATGAAGGGATTAAAAATGTTCGGTATAATATAAGAAATATATCACACCACTTCGGGCCATGTGGCATTATAAGGACCGGCTAACGCCTCGGTCCATATACACCTTCGGGGGCTAACTGGCCGGTCCTTATAATGTCATATGATCCGAAGTGGTGAGTAATATTTCTGAAATAATATATTTGCGACAATCTGTTTGTATATAAAGATTATCGGTCCGTATTTCAATGTATTTTAAAAATAAATCCACTTTTTTGGCCGGTCCGGACCTCGCCAAAATATAATATAGACCGCTGACATCATATAATATGGACCGCTGACGTTATAAAACTGGTGAGTGCTGCTGGCAAATTTCACAACGACATTATTTAAAGTTAAAACTATTAGATTTTTTCAATTAAACACATCAAAGGCGCTTTATAATTGTTAAAATGGTAAAAAAGTGTTCGGTATGATATAAGAATTATATAACACACCGCTTAAGGCCATATGGCATTATAAGGACCGACCAGTCAGTCCAAAAAGGTGAATGGACCTTACGTTCGTATATATTTATACAAATACATATTTGTGTCACAACTGTTAGCTGTTAACAGGCTGGCAGCTGGCTTCCAACTGTTAGCTGGCTGCCAATTGCCAGCTGGCAGCCGTACACAAGGCGGCTGCCAAAGGTCGAGCTAGGCTCTTCATGGCTAAGTTTAAAGTGGCTGCCAACTGTTAGCTGGCTATCAATTGCCAGCTGGCTGCCAACTGTTAGCTGTTAACAGCTGGTTGCCAACTGTTAGCTGGCTGCCAATTGCCAGCTGGCAGCCGTTCACAAGGCGGCTGCCAAAGCGGCTGTATACTGTCAACTGGCTGCCAATTGCCAGCTGCCAATTGTCAGCCGGCTGCCAATTGCCAGCTGGCTGCCAACTGTTAGCTGTTAACAGCTGGTTGCCAACTGTTAGCTGGCTGCCAATTGCCAGCTGGCAGCCGTTCACAAGGCGGCTGCCAAAGCGGCTGTATACTGTCAACTGGCTGCCAATTGCCAGCTGGCTGCCAACTGTTAGCTGTTAACAGCTGGTTGCCAACTGTTAGCTGGCTGCCAATTGCCAGCTGGCAGACGTTCACAAGGCGGCTGCCAAAGCGGCTGTATACTGTCAACTGGCTGCCAATTGCCAGCTGCCAATTGTCAGCTGGATGCCAACTGTAAACTGGCTGCCAATTGGCAGCTGGTTGCCAACTGTAAAGTGCCTAAATCTGCATTTTCCCGTTTCGGACTGCATATTCCCGTTTCGGACTGCATATTCCCGTGCAAAACCCTAACCCTAATCCTAGTTTGACGGGAATATGCAGTCCGAAACGGGAATATGCAGTCCCGGACTGCATATTCCCGTTTCAACCAAAATCCTATTTGCGGCCTCATTCTGCAGGTGAAAAGGCCACCGTTAAGCAAATTGCCCCTGTTTATAGCAAAGGCCACCATTGAACAAAATGCAGCTACTCATCAATTGCCGTTGTAGAGCAAATTGCCCCTGTTTCGCAAAGGCCACCATTGAGCAGAATGCCCCTGTTTCGCAAAGGCCACCGTTAAGCAAATTGCCCCTGTTTCGTAAAGGCCACCATTGAACAAATTGCCGCTATTCATCAAATGCCATTGTAGAGCAAATTGACAAACACTGAGCCATGTCCTATCACAGCTTTGCAGACAGCCTGACAGACAGACAGACAGACAGACAGACAGACAGACAGACAGACAGACAGACAGACAGACAGAATAAACCACAGGAGGCAAGCATGTTAAAAAAAAATCGTTTTTTTTTTTTTTTTTTTTTTTTTTTTTTTTTTAAGTGTTTTGCCAAACATGAGTTAAGTATACTATACAAATATGTTCACTAATGTCCTACGATGATTTTGGAATGTACGCTGGATGCACTTTTTTTTTTTTATAAAATCTATGTCCGTAACCCTAGCCTAACCCTAGGTGTATTTTGCTTTTAAAATAAATTGCCTGCCTGCCAACTGTTAGCTGGCTGTCAATTGCCAGCTGGCTGCCAACTGTTAGCTGTTAACAGGCTGCCAGCTGGCTTCCAACTGTTAGCTGGCTGCCAATTGCCAGCCGTACACAAGGCGGCTGCCAAAGGTCGAGCTAGGCTCTTCATGGCTAAGTTTAAAGTGGCTGCCAACTGTTAGCTGGCTGTCAATTGCCAGCTGGCTGCCAACTGTTAGCTGTTAACAGCTGGTTGCCAACTGTTAGCTGGCTGTCAATTGCCAGCTGGCAGCCGTTCACAAGGCGGCTGCCAAAGCGGCTGTATACTGTCAACTGGCTGCCAATTGCCAGCTGCCAATTGTCAGCCGGCTGCCAATTGCCAGCTGGCTGCCAACTGTTAGCTGTTAACAGCTGGTTGCCAACTGTTAGCTGGCTGCCAATTGCCAGCTGGCAGCCGTTCACAAGGCGGCTGCCAAAGCGGCTGTATACTGTCAACCGGCTGCCAATTGCCAGCTGCCAGTTGTCAGCCGGCTGCCAATTGCCAGCTGGCTGCCAACTGTTAGCTGTTAACAGCTGGTTGCCAACTGTTAGCTGGCTGCCAATTGCCAGCTGGCAGACGTTCACAAGGCGGCTGCCAAAGCGGCTGTAGACTGTCAACTGGCTGCCAATTGCCAGCTGCCAGTTGTCAGCCGGCTGCCAATTGCCAGCTGGCTGCCAACTGTTAGCTGTTAACAGCTGGTTGCCAACTGTTAGCTGGCTGCCAATTGCCAGCTGGCAGACGTTCACAAGGCGGCTGCCAAAGCGGCTGTATACTGTCAACTGGCTGCCAATTGCCAGCTGCAAATTGTCAGCTGGATGCCAACTGTAAACTGGCTGCCAATTGGCAGCTGGTTGCCAACTGTAAAGTGCCTAAATCTGCATTTTCCCGTTTCGGACTGCATATTCCCGTTTCGGACTGCATATTCCCGTGCAAAACCCTAACCCTAATCCTAGTTTGACGGGAATATGCAGTCCGAAACGGGAATATGCAGTCCCGGACTGCATATTCCCGTTTCAACCAAAATCCTATTTGCGGCCTCATTCTGCAGGTGAAAAGGCCACCGTTAAGCAAATTGCCCCTGTTTATAGCAAAGGCCACCATTGAACAAAATGCAGCTACTCATCAATTGCCGTTGTAGAGCAAATTGCCCCTGTTTCGCAAAGGCCACCATTGAGCAGAATGCCCCTGTTTCGCAAAGGCCACCGTTAAGCAAATTGCCCCTGTTTCGTAAAGGCCACCATTGAACAAATTGCCGCTTTTCATCAAATGCCATTGTAGAGCAAATTGACAAACACTGAGCCATGTCCTATCACAGCTTTGCAGACAGCCTGACAGACAGACAGACAGACAGACAGACAGACAGACAGACAGACAGACAGACAGACAGAATAAACCACAGGAGGCAAGCATGTTAAAAAAAAATCGTTTTTTTTTTTTTTTTTTTTTTTTTTTTTTTTTTTTAAGTGTTTTGCCAAACATGAGTTAAGTATACTATACAAATATGTTCACTAATGTCCTACGATGATTTTGGAATGTACGCTGGATGCACTTTTTTTTTTTTATAAAATCTATGTCCGTAACCCTAGCCTAACCCTAGGTGTATTTTGCTTTTAAAATAAATTGCCTGCCTGCCAACTGTTAGCTGGCTGTCAATTGCCAGCTGGCTGCCAACTGTTAGCTGTTAACAGGCTGCCAGCTGGCTTCCAACTGTTAGCTGGCTGCCAATTGCCAGCCGTACACAAGGCGGCTGCCAAAGGTCGAGCTAGGCTCTTCATGGCTAAGTTTAAAGTGGCTGCCAACTGTTAGCTGGCTGTCAATTGCCAGCTGGCTGCCAACTGTTAGCTGTTAACAGCTGGTTGCCAACTGTTAGCTGGCTGCCAATTGCCAGCTGGCAGCCGTTCACAAGGCGGCTGCCAAAGCGGCTGTATACTGTCAACTGGCTGCCAATTGCCAGCTGCCAATTGTCAGCCGGCTGCCAATTGCCAGCTGGCTGCCAACTGTTAGCTGTTAACAGCTGGTTGCCAACTGTTAGCTGGCTGCCAATTGCCAGCTGGCAGCCGTTCACAAGGCGGCTGCCAAAGCGGCTGTATACTGTCAACCGGCTGCCAATTGCCAGCTGCCAGTTGTCAGCCGGCTGCCAATTGCCAGCTGGCTGCCAACTGTTAGCTGTTAACAGCTGGTTGCCAACTGTTAGCTGGCTGCCAATTGCCAGCTGGCAGACGTTCACAAGGCGGCTGCCAAAGCGGCTGTATACTGTCAACTGGCTGCCAATTGCCAGCTGCCAGTTGTCAGCCGGCTGCCAATTGCCAGCTGGCTGCCAACTGTTAGCTGTTAACAGCTGGTTGCCAACTGTTAGCTGGCTGCCAATTGCCAGCTGGCAGACGTTCACAAGGCGGCTGCCAAAGCGGCTGTATACTGTCAACTGGCTGCCAATTGCCAGCTGCAAATTGTCAGCTGGATGCCAACTGTAAACTGGCTGCCAATTGGCAGCTGGTTGCCAACTGTAAAGTGCCTAAATCTGCATTTTCCCGTTTGGGACTGCATATTCCCGTTTCGGACTGCATATTCCCGTGCAAAACCCTAACCCTAATCCTAGTTTGACGGGAATATGCAGTCCGAAACGGGAATATGCAGTCCCGGACTGCATATTCCCGTTTCAACCAAAATCCTATTTGCGGCCTCATTCTGCAGGTGAAAAGGCCACCGTTAAGCAAATTGCCCCTGTTTATAGCAAAGGCCACCATTGAACAAAATGCAGCTACTCATCAATTGCCGTTGTAGAGCAAATTGCCCCTGTTTCGCAAAGGCCACCATTGAACAGAATGCCCCTGTTTCGCAAAGGCCACCGTTAAGCAAATTGCCCCTGTTTCGCAAAGGCCACCATTGAACAAATTGCCGCTATTCATCAAATGCCATTGTAGAGCAAATTGACAAACACTGAGCCATGTCCTATCACAGCTTTGCAGACAGCCTGACAGACAGACAGACAGACAGACAGACAGACAGACAGACAGACAGACAGACAGACAGAATAAACCACAGGAGGCAAGCATGTTAAAAAAAAATCGTTTTTTTTTTTTTTTTTTTTTTTTTTTTTTTTTTTTAAGTGTTTTGCCAAACATGAGTTAAGTATACTATACAAATATGTTCACTAATGTCCTACGATGATTTTGGAATGTACGCTGGATGCACTTTTTTTTTTTTATAAAATCTATGTCCGTAACCCTAGCCTAACCCTAGGTGTATTTTGCTTTTAAAATAAATTGCCTGCCTGCCAACTGTTAGCTGGCTGTCAATTGCCAGCTGGCTGCCAACTGTTAGCTGTTAACAGGCTGCCAGCTGGCTTCCAACTGTTAGCTGGCTGCCAATTGCCAGCCGTACACAAGGCGGCTGCCAAAGGTCGAGCTAGGCTCTTCATGGCTAAGTTTAAAGTGGCTGCCAACTGTTAGCTGGCTGTCAATTGCCAGCTGGCTGCCAACTGTTAGCTGTTAACAGCTGGTTGCCAACTGTTAGCTGGCTGTCAATTGCCAGCTGGCAGCCGTTCACAAGGCGGCTGCCAAAGCGGCTGTATACTGTCAACTGGCTGCCAATTGCCAGCTGCCAATTGTCAGCCGGCTGCCAATTGCCAGCTGGCTGCCAACTGTTAGCTGTTAACAGCTGGTTGCCAACTGTTAGCTGGCTGCCAATTGCCAGCTGGCAGCCGTTCACAAGGCGGCTGCCAAAGCGGCTGTATACTGTCAACTGGCTGCCAATTGCCAGCTGGCAGACGTTCACAAGGCGGCTGCCAAAGCGGCTGTATACTGTCAACTGGCTGCCAATTGCCAGCTGCCAGTTGTCAGCCGGCTGCCAATTGCCAGCTGGCTGCCAACTGTTACCTGTTAACAGCTGGTTGCCAACTGTTAGCTGGCTGCCAATTGCCAGCTGGCAGACGTTCACAAGGCGGCTGCCAAAGCGGCTGTATACTGTCAACTGGCTGCCAATTGCCAGCTGCCAATTGTCAGCTGGATGCCAACTGTAAACTGGCTGCCAATTGGCAGCTGGTTGCCAACTGTAAAGTGCCTAAATCTGCATTTTCCCGTTTCGGACTGCATATTCCCGTTTCGGACTGCATATTCCCGTGCAAAACCCTAACCCTAATCCTAGTTTGACGGGAATATGCAGTCCGAAACGGGAATATGCAGTCCCGGACTGCATATTCCCGTTTCAACCAAAATCCTATTTGCGGCCTCATTCTGCAGGTGAAAAGGCCACCGTTAAGCAAATTGCCCCTGTTTATAGCAAAGGCCACCATTGAACAAAATGCAGCTACTCATCAATTGCCGTTGTAGAGCAAATTGCCCCTGTTTCGCAAAGGCCACCATTGAGCAGAATGCCCCTGTTTCGCAAAGGCCACCGTTAAGCAAATTGCCCCTGTTTCGTAAAGGCCACCATTGAACAAATTGCCGCTATTCATCAAATGCCATTGTAGAGCAAATTGACAAACACTGAGCCATGTCCTATCACAGCTTTGCAGACAGCCTGACAGACAGACAGACAGACAGACAGACAGACAGACAGACAGACAGACAGACAGACAGAATAAACCACAGGAGGCAAGCATGTTAAAAAAAAAATCGTTTTTTTTTTTTTTTTTTTTTTTTTTTTTTTTTTTTAAGTGTTTTGCCAAACATGAGTTAAGTATACTATACAAATATGTTCACTAATGTCCTACGATGATTTTGGAATGTACGCTGGATGCACTTTTTTTTTTTATAAAATCTATGTCCGTAACCCTAGCCTAACCCTAGGTGTATTTTGCTTTTAAAATAAATTGCCTGCCTGCCAACTGTTAGCTGGCTGTCAATTGCCAGCTGGCTGCCAACTGTTAGCTGTTAACAGGCTGCCAGCTGGCTTCCAACTGTTAGCTGGCTGCCAATTGCCAGCCGTACACAAGGCGGCTGCCAAAGGTCGAGCTAGGCTCTTCATGGCTAAGTTTAAAGTGGCTGCCAACTGTTAGCTGGCTGTCAATTGCCAGCTGGCTGCCAACTGTTAGCTGTTAACAGCTGGTTGCCAACTGTTAGCTGGCTGTCAATTGCCAGCTGGCAGCCGTTCACAAGGCGGCTGCCAAAGCGGCTGTATACTGTCAACTGGCTGCCAATTGCCAGCTGCCAATTGTCAGCCGGCTGCCAATTGCCAGCTGGCTGCCAACTGTTAGCTGTTAACAGCTGGTTGCCAACTGTTAGCTGGCTGCCAATTGCCAGCTGGCAGACGTTCACAAGGCGGCTGCAAAAGCGGCTGTATACTGTCAACTGGCTGCCAATTGCCAGCTGCCAGTTGTCAGCCGGCTGCCAATTGCCAGCTGGCTGCCAACTGTTAGCTGTTAACAGCTGGTTGCCAACTGTTAGCTGGCTGCCAATTGCCAGCTGGCAGACGTTCACAAGGCGGCTGCCAAAGCGGCTGTAGACTGTCAACTGGCTGCCAATTGCCAGCTGCCAATTGTCAGCCGGCTGCCAATTGCCAGCTGGCTGCCAACTGTTAGCCTGTTAACAGCTGGTTGCCAACTGTTAGCTGGCTGCCAATTGCCAGCTGGCAGACGTTCACAAGGCGGCTGCCAAAGCGGCTGTATACTGTCAACTGGCTGCCAATTGCCAGCTGCAAATTGTCAGCTGGATGCCAACTGTAAACTGGCTGCCAATTGGCAGCTGGTTGGCAACTGTAAAGTGCCTAAATCTGCATTTTCCCGTTTCGGACTGCATATTCCCGTTTCGGACTGCATATTCCCGTGCAAAACCCTAACCCTAATCCTAGTTTGACGGGAATATGCAGTCCGAAACGGGAATATGCAGTCCCGGACTGCATATTCCCGTTTCAACCAAAATCCTATTTGCGGCCTCATTCTGCAGGTGAAAAGGCCACCGTTAAGCAAATTGCCCCTGTTTATAGCAAAGGCCACCATTGAACAAAATGCAGCTACTCATCAATTGCCGTTGTAGAGCAAATTGCCCCTGTTTCGCAAAGGCCACCATTGAACAGAATGCCCCTGTTTCGCAAAGGCCACCGTTAAGCAAATTGCCCCTGTTTCGCAAAGGCCACCATTGAACAAATTGCCGCTATTCATCAAATGCCATTGTAGAGCAAATTGACAAACACTGAGCCATGTCCTATCACAGCTTTGCAGACAGCCTGACAGACAGACAGACAGACAGACAGACAGACAGACAGACAGACAGACAGACAGACAGAATAAACCACAGGAGGCAATCATGTTAAAAAAAAAATCGTTTTTTTTTTTTTTTTTTTTTTTTTTTTTTTTTTTTTAAGTGTTTTGCCAAACATGAGTTAAGTATACTATACAAATATGTTCACTAATGTCCTACGATGATTTTGGAATGTACGCTGGATGCACTTTTTTTTTTTATAAAATCTATGTCCGTAACCCTAGCCTAACCCTAGGTGTATTTTGCTTTTAAAATAAATTGCCTGCCTGCCAACTGTTAGCTGGCTGTCAATTGCCAGCTGGCTGCCAACTGTTAGCTGTTAACAGGCTGCCAGCTGGCTTCCAACTGTTAGCTGGCTGCCAATTGCCAGCCGTACACAAGGCGGCTGCCAAAGGTCGAGCTAGGCTCTTCATGGCTAAGTTTAAAGTGGCTGCCAACTGTTAGCTGGCTGTCAATTGCCAGCTGGCTGCCAACTGTTAGCTGTTAACAGCTGGTTGCCAACTGTTAGCTGGCTGTCAATTGCCAGCTGGCAGCCGTTCACAAGGCGGCTGCCAAAGCGGCTGTATACTGTCAACTGGCTGCCAATTGCCAGCTGCCAATTGTCAGCCGGCTGCCAATTGCCAGCTGGCTGCCAACTGTTAGCTGTTAACAGCTGGTTGCCAACTGTTAGCTGGCTGCCAATTGCCAGCTGGCAGCCGTTCACAAGGCGGCTGCCAAAGCGGCTGTATACTGTCAACCGGCTGCCAATTGCCAGCTGCCAGTTGGCAGCCGGCTGCCAATTGCCAGCTGGCTGCCAACTGTTAGCTGTTAACAGCTGGTTGCCAACTGTTAGCTGGCTGCCAATTGCCAGCTGGCAGACGTTCACAAGGCGGCTGCCAAAGCGGCTGTATACTGTCAACTGGCTGCCAATTGCCAGCTGCCAATTGTCAGCCGGCTGCCAATTGCCAGCTGGCTGCCAACTGTTAGCCTGTTAACAGCTGGTTGCCAACTGTTAGCTGGCTGCCAATTGCCAGCTGGCAGACGTTCACAAGGCGGCTGCCAAAGCGGCTGTATACTGTCAACTGGCTGCCAATTGCCAGCTGCCAATTGTCAGCTGGATGCCAACTGTAAACTGGCTGCCAATTGGCAGCTGGTTGCCAACTGTAAAGTGCCTAAATCTGCATTTTCCCGTTTCGGACTGCATATTCCCGTTTCGGACTGCATATTCCCGTGCAAAACCCTAACCCTAATCCTAGTTTGACGGGAATATGCAGTCCGAAACGGGAATATGCAGTCCCGGACTGCATATTCCCGTTTCAACCAAAATCCTATTTGCGGCCTCATTCTGCAGGTGAAAAGGCCACCGTTAAGCAAATTGCCCCTGTTTATAGCAAAGGCCACCAGTGAACAAAATGCAGCTACTCATCAATTGCCGTTGTAGAGCAAATTGCCCCTGTTTCGCAAAGGCCACCATTGAGCAGAATGCCCCTGTTTCGCCAAGGCCACCGTTAAGCAAATTGCCCCTGTTTCGCAAAGGCCACCATTGAACAAATTGCCGCTATTCATCAAATGCCATTGTAGAGCAAATTGACAAACACTGAGCCATGTCCTATCACAGCTTTGCAGACAGCCTGACAGACAGACAGACAGACAGACAGACAGACAGACAGACAGACAGACAGACAGAATAAACCACAGGAGGCAAGCATGTTAAAAAAAAAATCGTTTTTTTTTTTTTTTTTTTTTTTTTTTTTTTTTTTTTAAGTGTTTTGCCAAACATGAGTTAAGTATACTATACAAATATGTTCACTAATGTCCTACGATGATTTTGGAATGTACGCTGGATGCACTTTTTTTTTTTATAAAATCTATGTCCGTAACCCTAGCCTAACCCTAGGTGTATTTTGCTTTTAAAATAAATTGCCTGCCTGCCAACTGTTAGCTGGCTGTCAATTGCCAGCTGGCTGCCAACTGTTAGCTGTTAACAGGCTGCCAGCTGGCTTCCAACTGTTAGCTGGCTGCCAATTGCCAGCCGTACACAAGGCGGCTGCCAAAGGTCGAGCTAGGCTCTTCATGGCTAAGTTTAAAGTGGCTGCCAACTGTTAGCTGGCTGTCAATTGCCAGCTGGCTGCCAACTGTTAGCTGTTAACAGCTGGTTGCCAACTGTTAGCTGGCTGCCAATTGCCAGCTGGCAGCCGTTCACAAGGCGGCTGCCAAAGCGGCTGTATACTGTCAACTGGCTGCCAATTGCCAGCTGCCAATTGTCAGCCGGCTGCCAATTGCCAGCTGGCTGCCAACTGTTAGCTGTTAACAGCTGGTTGCCAACTGTTAGCTGGCTGCCAATTGCCAGCTGGCAGCCGTTCACAAGGCGGCTGCCAAAGCGGCTGTATACTGTCAACCGGCTGCCAATTGCCAGCTGCCAGTTGTCAGCCGGCTGCCAATTGCCAGCTGGCTGCCAACTGTTAGCTGTTAACAGCTGGTTGCCAACTGTTAGCTGGCTGCCAATTGCCAGCTGGCAGCCGTTCACAAGGCGGCTGCCAAAGCGGCTGTATACTGTCAACTGGCTGCCAATTGCCAGCTGCCAGTTGTCAGCCGGCTGCCAATTGCCAGCTGGCTGCCAACTGTTAGCTGTTAACAGCTGGTTGCCAACTGTTAGCTGGCTGCCAATTGCCAGCTGGCAGACGTTCACAAGGCGGCTGCCAAAGCGGCTGTATACTGTCAACTGGCTGCCAATTGCCAGCTGCCAATTGTCAGCTGGATGCCAACTGTAAACTGGCTGCCAATTGGCAGCTGGTTGCCAACTGTAAAGTGCCTAAATCTGCATTTTCCCGTTTCGGACTGCATATTCCCGTTTCGGACTGCATATTCCCGTGCAAAACCCTAACCCTAACCCTAACCCTAACCCTAACCCTAACCGTAACCCTAACCCTAACCCTAATCCTAGTTTGACGGGAATATGCAGTCCGAAACGGGAATATGCAGTCCCGGACTGCATATTCCCGTTTCAACCAAAATCCTATTTGCGGCCTCATTCTGCAGGTGAAAAGGCCACCGTTAAGCAAATTGCCCCTGTTTATAGCAAAGGCCACCATGGAACAAAATGCAGCTACTCATCAATTGCCGTTGTAGAGCAAATTGCCCCTGTTTCGCAAAGGCCACCATTGAGCAGAATGCCCCTGTTTCGCAAAGGCCACCGTTAAGCAAATTGCCCCTGTTTCGCAAAGGCCACCATTGAACAAGTTGCCGCTATTCATCAAATGCCATTGTAGAGCAAATTGACAAACACTGAGCCATGTCCTATCACAGCTTTGCAGACAGCCTGACAGACAGACAGACAGACAGGCCTCAAAACGGTAGGCAATCACGGTCAAATACCGGCGTTGCCTGTATCGACATACGCAGGCGATGCCGTCAGTGGCAGGCGCTGCCTGTACCGCTTCATAAATTTATCGATAGCTTAAATCATCGTTTTTATTGGAAAAAATTAAATGTTTGTTGTTAATTAAGACTATATTCATTAGAATAAAAAATATTAATTTGAAAGAAATAATATTTAAAGATAAAAATATATAATTTCATGAACAGCTACTACCACGTCTGCGTGTCTTCAATTTGTCTATGAAATTTTACTGCGGACAATTTCGAGGGAATAATTGTTGTATTTAATTGTTATATTTAAAATGTGCGATAATGATCATGTTGTTTTGAAATTACTAACAAAAGCTGATAATAACAGTATACAACTTGCTATGATTAAAAAGACCCGTCAAATAATGTATCGTCTGTGCAATTTACGCTTTTAACATCTATTTAACACTTTGTCATACCGCATGTACCGAGATCTATGTATATTTAGATTGTTTTCCATGTTTCACGCGTATGCGGCATGGTGTTTTACTGCACCCAACTGTTCATAGACCGGAAAGGCGGTCATAAAGCACCGCTTACAGATAGTGATCTTAAATTCTTTAAAGGGTCATATAAAAATTGGTTGACGGGAAATATGTCAGCTTAAGGCTGTATTGTGTTTGGTACTGAAATGACATGCTGCATGTTAGGAATGTTTTTAATAACCCCATTGAAAATATGTGCATGCAGTTATAATTGGTTGTAATTTAAAACAAAATATTGTTGTTGGTGTTTGAAACATTCTGTCACATAAGTTTTCCCAATTTTAAGGCTATCTTTTTATTTCAGTTTAAGATAAAAAAAATAGTTTCACCCACTGATCACCATAATTAATCATTTTCACGAGTAAGAATGTAAGTTATCATGTTCGCGAGTGAAATATATTTTGAATATTTCTTATGTATTTCAAATGTTTTTTTAAGAAATTGAATCCATTTACCAGTGCTGTGTGACATGATTTTCATCACGTCATGATAATTATGGTGTTTAACTGTGAAATGCATGACAGTTCAAGACTTCTTTTATATCTAATAACGACTTAACAGTTATCTATTATGTAAATATTGATAACGTTACGTATCTTTACCTCAAGTAATTTTGCGATGAATGTTTTATTGTTCATATCTCATATATTTTCACATTAAAGTGTAGCTCCGTAACAGTGAAGGATATAAATGAGTGAGTAAGTGATACGAACAGAACGAACGAACGAACGAACGAACGAACGAACGAACGAACGAACGAACGAACGAACGAACGAACGAACGAACGAACGAACGAACGAACGAACGAACGAACGAACGAACGAACGAACGAACGAACGAACGAACGAACGAATGAACTAACGAACGAACGAAAGAACGAAAGAACGAACGAACGAACGAACGAAGATGGATGGATGACAGACGGATGAAACCAACGAACGATCGAACGAAAGAGTTAATTAATATACTAATTAATGAATAACATTGTACATTGTATCCTAGCAAAATTGCAACTGAAACCTTCAGTATTTTATTTTTGTAAATTAACGCCATTTCAAACATTACAAACCTTCATGTTTTTATTTAGACGCGATAATGATGCACAAGATTCACAAGATTTCATTTGATTCATGTCTGCCAATCGGACTGAAAAAACAGTACTTGTCATTTTATAGCTAAAAAGGACGTGTTTGGTATCAAAATTCTTAAAATGTGCTGAAGCTCTATATTATAATTGAATAAAATATGTGGTTTTAAATGAAATCCGAAAAGTACAAAACATGAAGTTTAAGTTGAAATGTGTCGGAAACTAAAGAGATTGGTAAGCCCCTCCCCCAATCGAACCGGCAGACCTTTCTTTTTTGAATCTTCTCTCTGATTGGCTGAGGGCAATATTCTGGCAAATTGCGATTTAATTAGGTAGTCACGCCCATAAAGTTATACGTTCGCGGCATATCCTGTCCCCTTTTATGGCCCTTGTGACACCATATGCACAATCAACTAGTGTATATTTTAGCTGACTACCTTAATATATAAATAAGAGTTAAATTTCATATCTTTAATTGTAAAAGAAATATCAAGGAATTTATCAATATCTTTTCGCAAACAATACAAATTGAATGTTTAGCAGTAAAATAAACATATTCAATTTTAGCATTAAAAAGGAAACCAAAATTTATGATTTTCCGTTTCAACGTAAGATGGCAATGCAGTATACACCAGAGCCCCGAAATTAAACTTTGTTGAATCCGGTTAAATCAAAATACTTCTACATGTTATTTCCAATTTAGGTCAACTAAAAACAAAAGGTTAATGAAAATAAAGACTCCCCAAAAAATATTACTAATTCTTAAGTGAATGATTTTCTATTTCATAATATGTTTTTGCAAGCAGTTGAAAAATCGACGTATACAGAATTCATGTTTTACGATCATTTTATTTCTTTATATTAAGCCGATACAAGAAAATTAATATACTCTGTATAAAATTATATTTTCTATGCCAATAATATATGTAATCGCATGGATTGTTTACAATTTGAGGGTGCTAACTAGAAGATATGATTCTACGAGGATAATGCTTACCAAAGATTGAATTACCCACACTAACAACACATCATTCAAAGAAAATAATCAATTGTACAATTAACCTTAATTAAATGTCGCTCATTGTCAGTATCTGTGAATAGAAAGGTGTTTAAACATAATTACATGTATGAATAATAACTTTGAAATAAAAAATTCAATTTGTTTGTTTATTTGCTATAAACATGTAATTTGTTTCTCAGCAATAAAAGATATTGTATTGTATAATATAAAATAGATAATTGATGCACTTAATTTGTTATTCACAAGTATTACAGTTTGTTGTAAAAATATCAATCATCTTTTAATACATTAATCTTTTAAATCTATTAATGTTTTGTTGATATCATTGTTCTGTTCATTAAAGTTAATTACAGTCGAAACTCGATAGCTGGATATTTTAGGGATCGGCCAAAATACTTCGAGCCTCGAGAATATCGAGCCAAGCGGGATTGTTTACAGAATGTTATTTTTGTATTAATTACAAAAAGTATTTTTTACAGCGTTTGTTATTTGCTACGCTATATCCGTAATATGACTTATTCGATACTTAGAAAATATCATTTTGATTTTTTTTATTTATTATAAAAATACATTTATGCGAAACAACAAACAAGCAATTTTAAACAGTGGATAACACAAACATAGCTTATAAGATGTATCTAAAGGCTTAGAAATTTATAGATGGATAACAATTAGAGACAGAACTTAAAGTGATGGCATGTTTATTCAAACTGTAAAAAACATTTAAATTTGGTAATAACTATTATACCAGTCAAGCAATTTTAATCGATTCGCACGCAAACAAACCAAGGTGTGAGATTCTTAACTGAACCCGCGAGAATGACATCAACCCAAGCAAATATTTCCCACAAAGTGTGAAATTCTTACTTGGGACCGCGAAAATGACTTCGAGCGTGGAGAAATATCGACCCTCAAGTTATCGAGCCATCCGATCGAATTTTATATGAACAAAGAGTAAAAAAAATCGGTCCTTTTAATCTGGTTTGAGCCAACGAGGATATCGAGCCATGAGATAACGAGTTTCGACTGTATTAAATAACACCTGCACAACATTTAATATTTTTTGTTTGTTTTTCTTTTATTTGCTTTAAAGTATTTCTCAAAACGTACTCCATTGGTCACCACATTGTTATTATCTCCCTTGCTGAAGTTTGTCGGGTGTAGCATTATGGAAACCTTGTCTTGTGGCAATATTTAGAACGCTAAATAATTATATTTCTTTTCAAATGTCACCATAAAACAGTTTTCACGCACCTTTCAAGAAATCACTCTCCTTAGAGACTGATTTGACTATTAACATCATCTGAATCACTGCGCGCATATTCACGACAATCACGAATTGTCGCATATCCTTACGCAATCATTTTCACTAAGCACCAGAGAGATCCAGCAAAAAATACGATTTTACCATATTTGTTTTACTGAGTTGGGAGAAAAAGCATCTACCATAGCCGCTCGTTTCCGGTCGGAATGAACATATCTTACACTCTTTGCCAAGAAAGATATTTATAATTTTATTTGCTCAAAACGACAACATTTAGACAATCACAATATGTACAACATCTGCTATATCTGGCTTTTAGTGTTATCTCTATAGAAACAAAACAAGACACGGAAATACTTTGTGGACATTGAATAAATAACCTGTCAGTGTAACCATCAATGTTAAACATGACACTGAACAGAATAAGACACTTGAAGCATTAGATTCTTTTGTATCACAGTGAAATTCACATTATAGAAAGTTTGGTGGGACTTTACTGTTTATTTTACTATTGCTAGGGAGAAAATAGTGATACATTTTCATAACTATTTAAGATACTTTTAACAATGGTCTGCTAATATTTCAAAGAATTAAATACAACATTGTTTGTAGCTAATATGATAGTAGGCAATTCAACAACAAACGCGCTTTTGCAAAACATATATTATCTTATTTCTATGCATACAAGCTACTATCCAACTAAGTCAGGAACGATAGGTTTCGGTTGACCAGGCATGGCTGCCTACCCTTCTATTGGTAGTAGTATACTCAATGCATTTTGCATTCTCCTTAGGCTCTGAAGGATGGTATGCCTCCCCGATGGCGAGATTTCGATCCAGACATTTTCATCCAGCTTATAATTCTCATGCGAGGATATGGAATGGGCCGCGTCGATTGCGGCCTGTGTTAAATTGTACGGCTTGACATTCTCTAAGCCTCCAGAATCAATGAAGATTCTCTGTGGTGGTCGATTTACAGCGTATGCAGGGTTTGTCAAAGTTGTGTTATTAAAATCAAAATCACAGAGGTCATTTGTCTCATTGTTTAGTGGCCACCAAAACGAAGGCGACATGCATGCAGCAAAGGAGAATACAGCAGGTCGTGTCCAAGCTGCATGACATGACATGAGACCGCCAAGGGAGTAGCCGAGGATGCCATATCTACCGGGCTTGATTCTTCCAGAAGACGACCTGTTGGCTTCTGGCATAGCTTCGTTAATAAGAAAGTCGAGCGTCTGTTCACCTAGGCCACCGACTAGGGCTCTTTTACCGCACTCATTGATCATTAGTTGTTGAAATTGAGTTCCATTTAAAGTACGAATGTCCGGCAAGCAAAACCCACACAGGTCTTCGAATGTGCCATTAATACACTCAAGGTCAACTGCCCTTGTTGGTGTCATTAAGGTTTCCCTGTTTTGAATCTTGTAGTCACCAAAGGCAACTACGATGGCTTCTTGGGATACTTGGGTTGGATACACCAATTCATTAAATATATATTTAAATGGTCCAGCTTCATTAGGGCAAAGACAATGACAACAGGATATGATTTGAAAGGATTCTCCAAAAAGCTTGGCGGACGCCACACAGCAACATCTCTTCGACCTCCTATATATTGTGGGGCCACAGTCAAATTGCTTAGACTGCCGGAGTTAGTGTAAAACCAAGGATGAAACACAAACTCAGGTTTTGATTTGAAATACGGTGAAGCTGCTGATACAGGGAACTTGAGGGCAAAATTGGCACCCATCACGTCATTATGGTCATCTACAAAGATACGAAACTGCAGGAGCTTATTGGGCAGCACAGCGTCGCCATAACAAGGTTCACATTGAAAACCCTTTGGTGTAGACTTGTAGTTAAACAGCATGGTCCAAGTATCTTTGGAAGACCTTCCCATCTCAATGCCCTTGTTCCACGATAATCCAAGTCCATTACCTCGCATATACAAGCTTCGTCCACCGTGAGCCTAGAATTTTATCAATAATATGAGTTTATTAAGAAATAATATATATAATTATACATGTGTATGTTGAATTTTATTGCATTTAATTCAATATGATTCCTTTTTCCCGATAAAGCCTGTTATTTATTGGCTGTATGACAAGGTAGGTAAAGTCATGTTTTGAATCAAAATGTCGCAGCATATGTAATAGTTAATATAATGATCATTGATAAGGTGGTTTTATAATGGCCGAGTTGCCACCAGTCCAATACTGCTGACGTCGGATAAATATACGGCTAATATGAGATCCCCTAACTGATTACATTAAAGTAATTATATAAGTTCCAATGATTATTACTGTACCTGAAGTGTATTAGCCGGATATTGCGCTGTTACCAGTATTGACAAGTGCCTTGTTTCAGGGTCTACGTGAGTATAGCAGGTGCCATGGAGACACATTCCACTCTTCCCTGAGTCAATCGTGCACGGTTTCATCTCCCTGCAAAGTGGACTTGTTGTCGAATTGCAGAGGCAACTAACAACAAAACATGTTTGAATCAACAAAATACTGCGTATAATCTCCATGTTCGGTGCATATGTTATAATCCACCATAAAATCACTTTTCCGAGTCCTGGACGCGCGTAAATGTTCTTCTGACAGACACTTAAGACTATGCAGAAGAACGCTTTTCATATAGTTGTAATCTGAAAGGTTTTTTGTTCGTATTTTGATTTCATTAGTTTATATGTTTATTTATTTGGTGGTGTATGATTAATCTTAGTAAATAAATGATACGGTAACTACTGTCCTCTTGGTATTATGGGTATGCAGTCTATAACTAAAGCACATATCTCTTGCAAAGTTTAAATCATCAAGATGATACTCATTTGTTTATCGTTAAGATCGCAATACTTTAGTCAATGTGATGCAAACCTTAATATTTAGTTTGGGATTTTCGACGTTAAATTTATTGCGATATTACACGGAAATAAATATATAATCTGACTAGTATATTCCTAAAAAGGATATAAAATAAAGTTTTTTTCAAGATCCGATTAACAATGCTTGTAAATGAAACGTCTTTTTGAAAATAACGTCCTTGAAATTGTGTCCCAGCATTGTGCGTGCTGACGAATGATTTGGAATTGAGGGCGGGATTACGTTTCAAAGCAGTGATGATATTAAAATGATATTTCTTTGTTTGGAACAGAAATACATAGTAATTACTTCACTGAAAATTCTCCTTTATCATCAGAAAGCATACATCAAATTTATCAATGCTTAACATTTATTGTTCAAATGATGAAAGTCTTAAAGGGGCTGTACCCCGTATGATAAAAT
The DNA here is from genome assembly GCF_026914265.1 of Mya arenaria. Lineage (NCBI taxonomy): Eukaryota > Metazoa > Mollusca > Bivalvia > Myida > Myidae > Mya > Mya arenaria. The sequence goes on along the minus strand of NC_069132.1, from coordinate 66,419,033 downwards.
AGCAAAAAAGGAAATAATCGAAAACTGACCTAAACTTGGTATCGATGTGTACAATGCATTGAAACTAACTTACTGAAGTACCACATAGTTCACAATTAATTTATTTTTCGCATTTTATTCAGTATTTGTCCATTAAAAAGATTACTAGGTATGTCTACATAGTAGAATTTATTCCATATGCGTGATTGGCTAGTCAATGTTATCACTTGATATTACCAAGTTAGGTATATAGCTGAAATATTCCAACCGTTTAGGTTAAGTATTTGTAGCACAGTGGGTTCAACACCGGCCAGCAATTTTGGCGACACCGGTTTGAATCCGGTCTTCGACTCGATATGTTTTAACATTTTTGGTATTATTTTTACAATTATGATATCAAAGAGTAAAAAAAATCATTTAATAATTGTCCTGAGATTTGTTACAGAAAAAACGTTTGTGATGCCAATCTGGTGTATAGTCCTTTTAAAGGAAATACAGTTTCCGCGTTATATTGTATAGAGGAAAATAATTGTCTCAAAATCGACTGACTAAAGCTGGTTTGGTTAGTTTTGTGGATGGCGCTATTTAGCGCTGGTAAATGACATGATTTAGGGGATTATAGTGAGTGGTGGTCATTTCTTTCGAGACTGCTGTAGGGGCAACATCAAGTTTTATTTCTTTTTTGCGGCCTTATACATGTTGGTAGAGTGTTATAATGTTGATATTTCCAAATAAGTCATTTACTTTTGTTAAGAAGAGCATGTTCAGATATATTCGCTGTCTAATATTTGAATGGATAGTCTGAGAGAAACACTAAAACGTTTTGCTACGAATACAATTTTCCTTGCACATTCAAAAACGACAAGCGAGGTTTATCCTTTACGGCCAGTATCCCAGATAATAATGCCCGACCTTATTTTTTATATGCGCTAGTTATTTATATTCAGAACCATACTATGTTTTTCGCTAGGATTATGACATACTCGGTTTGGGGTGATATATGTGACATGCTCGGTTTGGGGTGATATAAGTGACATGCTCGGTATGGGATGATATATGTGACATGCTCGGTTTGAGGTGATATATCTGACATGCTCGGTTTGGGGTGATATATGTGACTTGCTCGGTTTGGGGTGATATATGTGACTTGCTCGGTTTGGTGTGATATATGTGACATGCTCGGTTTGGGGTGATATATGTGACATGCTCGGTTTGGGGTGATATATGTGACATGCTCGGTTTGGGGTGATATATGTGATGCTATGTACATGTTATAAGAAGATATCATTATGTATGACAATACATAAACCTGATGGTATTCTCTTATATGCATGCAAAGTAATAAATATTTATAGTACAATGTTGTGTTTGTATGATATGTTTGTTGCCTCCACCTTGTGTTTGTGTCGTCACAAATAAACTCGTCTTGTCAGTGCAAACGGGGTTGCTTGTATTTGGAAAGGTTGGTGTTAAGACGTAGTGTATGCGTACTTCTACATCAAATAAACTCGTCTCGTCAGTGCAAACGGGGTTGCTTGTATTTGGAAGGGTTGGTGTTGAGACGTAATGTACTCGTACTTCTACAACAAATAAACTCGTCTCGTCAGTGCAAACGGGGTTGCTTGTATTTGGAAGGGTTGGTGTTGAGACGTAATGTACTCGTACTTCTACATCAAATAAACTCGTCTCGTCAGTGCAAACGGGGTTGCTTGTATTTGGAAGGGTTGGTGTTGAGGCGTAATGTACTCGTACTTCTACATCAAATAAACTCGTCTCGTCAGTGCAAACGGGGTTGCTTGTATGTGGAAGGGTTGGTGTTGAGGCGTAATGTACTCGTACTTCTACATCAAACAAACTCGTCTCGTCAGTGCAAACGGGGTTGCTTGTATTTGGAAGGGTTGGTGTTGAGACGAAATGTACTCGTACTTCTACATCAAATAAACTCGTCTCGTCAGTGCAAACGGGGTTGCTTGTATTTGGTAGGGTTGGTGTTGAGACGTAGTGTACTCCTACTTCTACATCAAATACACTCGTCTCGTTAGTGCAAACGGGGTTGCTTGTATTGGGTAGGGTTGGTGTTGAGACGTAGTGTACTCGTACTTCTACATCAAATACACACGTCTCGTCAGTGCAAACGGGGTTGATTGTATTTGGAAGGGTTGGTGTTGAGACGTAGTGTACTCGTACTTCTACATCAAATAATCTCGTCTCGTCAGTGCAAACGGGGTTGCTTGTATTTGGAAGGGTTGGTGTTGAGACGTAATGTACTCGTACTTCATCATCAAATAAACTCGTCGCGTCAGTGCAAACGGGGTTGATTGTATTTGGAAGGGTTGGTGTTGAGACGTAATGTACTCGTACTTCTACATCAAATAAACTCGTCTCGTGAGTGCAAACGGGGTTGCTTGTATTTGGAAGTGTTGGTGTTGAGGCGTAATGTACTCGTACTTCTACATCAAATAAACTCGTCTCGTCAGTGCAAACGGGGATGGTTGTATTTGGTAGGGTTGGTGTTGAGGCGAAATGTACTCGTACTTCTACATCAAATAAACGCGTCTCGTCAATGCAAACGGGGTGGCTTGTATTTGGAAGGGTTGGTGTTGAGGCGTAATGTACTCGTACTTCTACATCAAATAAACTCGTCTCGTCAGTGCAAACGGGGTTGCTTGTATTTGGTAGGGTTGGTGCTGAGACGTAGTGTACTCGTACTTCATCATTATATTAACTTACGCGCTACGTGATAACAATGCATTTTTTTAATCGAAGAAACGGTCACCGTTTAAAGCGACAACGAAGAAACGGTTATTCTTCAAAGCCACGCTGACGGCTTCGAACAGTTTATTTATTTCTTAGTTTGATTTTTTGGCCGATTTATTTTCAGAGTCATAACGGCAAACAAGTAGAATAAACTCAAACAAGTAGACATAAATCGTATTGCCGCATTATGATTATTCATTAATTGTTTAACTATTTTGCTTCTTATATGCATATACTGTTACCATAGTAAGTCACCTTGATAAATGAAAATGGGCTTACCTGCCCACATTCCCCCATCCCCGTCCTTCGCTAACCCCGTTTATATGGTACGGAAAGCAAATTTGAATAAGGTGTTATGTGATTGGCTACGATTATTGGGCTGTTAAACGATCTTGGTCTTGCGTACATGTATTGAAATCGGAGGACATCAAAACATTTTCATTTAAATTTAACGATCTTTACTCGTTCTCAAAAAACTGAAGAACATGAGAATACAAGTATTCAAAATATTCTACTACAACACATTTGCGGCCATACGGTTTCAGATTGATTAATCACACAGATATTAAAGTTAAATAACTCAGTTTGAGCCGATTAAAAAGACTTGTTCCCGTTTACTAGGGAATTGTTAACAATATTTTGGTTTGAAATTTAAACACAATGATTGGTACAATGATAAAACAATATCAAAAGTAGTTCAAATTAGAGCATTCTTTTTAAAAAAAAAATGTTACGGTATAACTTAAATGTAATAATTTGATGAAAGGCTTTAGTAACGCTACTCGGATTAAAACAAATATACAAAGTTTTGTTTATATGAGTATCTGCGATCTGCTGTTTGGTTGGTGTTCATTAAGGTGAGTAAAATGAGTCCCTTTCAACACAGGTCACTCAAATGTATATTAAGGTATCGGGTGAACATATAAGCGCAATATCTCATCGCGCCATATTGATTCAAATATCGAAAGTTAATGCCTTATTACCCGATAGAATTTTTATATCATTTGCAAGAATGTTGTTTCCTTGTTACAACATTGCAAACGAAATGCCTATTAAATAATAACATAATGTCTTGTTGGAGTGTGTACTTTTGGCCTTCATTTTAACTGAAATTGGAGGCGAAATGATCAAATTGGCAATGCTGCAAGGGGAAATACTCCAAATGTCACCATGCATTATTGCGCATAGTTGCCGCTGCTAGTCGGAAGGACTCTATTTTTAGAAAAACAATGTCAATTAAGACTCGTATATTATTCTCATAGCTCTTCATGGAAAGTATTTCCCTGTCTAAGGCCAGTGTTAGCAATGTATCGGATAAACAATAAACGATGTTTTAGGTAAGTAACCTTAGAAAATGGCAAAATGAATGTCAATCCGGTGAAAGTGTGTATATCTACGTCAAAATTGTCAGTGATTAGATTGATAATGGCCTGGAAAGTTCTGTATGTATTGAGAGAAATGTATTATTGATTGAATTGCTTTGTTGTAAAAGGGGAGTTAGTTAAATAAGAGATAAGGGACATTGATCAGTGGGATATCTTTCCAAGATACATGTATCATCTTTTCAACAAGACTACGGCAATATAATGCACATTTATTATTAGTTAAATACTGAGTGAATGCCACGGATAAAATTGAAATACTTACTTTAAAAACAATAATCTTTGCATCAATGACCAATAAACCATTTCTTTACGAAACACACAAATCGGAAATATTAAACAAAAAAGCGACTGTACGATACGATGGTCTTTGAAAATTTTCAAAACTATACAAAGGCCTATGTTCAAAGACATATATATCAAATGAGCATTAACATAAATAAATTAGATTCTGTGGTCACGGGTTCTCCTTTTAGCGGATTCGTCCTTCTGGATATTCTATTATGTGACATCGTAAAGAAATAAATTTTGCTTTTTGACTCCATGATGTTTCGCTATATCAATGTATATGGCACTGTAGATAAAATGTTGATTTCTTTAAAACTAATGTGTTTATGTTTTCCCTTCGTCCATACGATTTAGACAGAGCCTGTCACATTAAAACCCTTCATTTGGAAAATGCATATTTTTTACGTGAAAATTTATTTTTATGCAAGTTTACAAATGCTTATTATATTGAATGGAGTGTTACCATTTAAGCGTACGTTCATGTGTTACTTTACAGGTTTTAAGCTTTCGGGAAGGCGACTGAGTTTTATTGTGAAAATTCGTGGTTCCATGCAGTACTAAAACGTCGAGCTATATTTCGCCACTAGTTTGTATAATAATTTTGTAAATGTATTCGTCATTTCAGTTGGATTAAAGTTCAAATGACCATAAAAGGTCATCCGCTGATATAATAGTATTTTTTAAATGGAAGAACATAACGAGACAAAACTAAAACTAATATCATACATCAGCCTTTATAAAATACGCTGCTCAACACGCAAATTAAACAGCAATAATAGCTGATTTGTGATAGGACTGGACGCGGTTAGTCACATTTGATAATGCCTTATGAAGATTTGCTGAGGGCATATCGTAAGCAAATTCCTATACCGTGAACTTTGGAGGTTACACTCCACTTAATATAAGATGTATTTGTACCATTGTTATTTTTATACTATACTCAGTGTGTTCCATATATTAAACGAAAATTGTAGACAAATATGAGATTTTGCTTTTTATTTCTATTTCAATATCAGATTTACACTAGATAATGAAATTAGTGTTGGTTGTGCGTCGAAGGATTGATCAGTCGTAAACAGTCTATCCTCGCTTGAAGTCTACTAGTACCTTCCACCCTACACATTCCTACTGCCCTTCTTCTAGCCTGTCTACCACCCTACTAATCCACTTCCGGAACCGATACACGCGTGAATAATACGTCAACCCCAATTTCTCAGTTGGAGTCCTAAAATATGAGGCCACACCAATAACTACTTGACCGCCCGTGTTTGGATTCCGGCACACCAATCCTCCACCCTCGTCTAACTGGAAACGATTAAAAGTTGGCAAACATATATTTTAGAACAGCCGACTCAACTATTCAGTTCATTCAGTATAAGTATTACACCAAGTGTACACTTTTTTGAATATAACTGAGTGTTATATATATATCGTAGACGCATCATTATGTGATAAATCAAAATATTATTTGCCCAGGTGATAATGCTAATACAATAATGATAGACAGTAAGTAGGGGTTTGAATGATGCTCACCAGGCACATGCTCTTCGGAGGATTGTAGGAGCACATCTGACTCGTCGACATGCCTCCAACTCTTGCTGCTAAGACGTTGCATGTTTGGTAGTTTGGAAGGGTAAGTCCCTCGATCTTCTGAAGTCTTTTCGGAAACGTCTTTTCTTCTACAACATGTTTTTGTCAAATCATGAAATAGAATGCATACTAGGAACACATTTTTGAACTTAACAATACAACAATGATACTTACTACATTAAATTTTGTTCTTTCTTGATCCGTTTAGCCGTATTGTTTTTGTACAGTTTTTTTCAAGCGGAATGATTTGGTTTGATTTAAACATATTTCATTGCCTTTTTTTCTTTCAACATGATCGGTATTTACAAAAATGATATAGAGCAAATGGGTCGGACACAAGTTCTAAGAACATAAGTAACGTCTTCCCCATAATTGACGAAATGATCACGGTAGTACACACCTCTTGTGCAGTAACGAGTGCTATCTGGAACCGGTTTTTACGCTTTTAACAGAAGTTAACATCGGTGGAAAGCAACAAGTGGAATCTCACAAGATCGGTTAAGATAATAAAAAATATATTATACAATATGTCATAAGATGTTGTTGAAAACGGCTTATGGTAGATCTTACTTTCATGCATTTTTGCTAATTGGGACAATTATCAAACGGAAGCCATGGTCAACAATATATTCTATATTTCTTCGTGTATTTGTGAAATATTTCCAGCTATTAATACAGTCAATTGTTAGATGGTCAATAACTCTACACCATTGACAAAATCGTTTGGAAATATCTTACAATGATATAATTATGTTTAAAGTTAAACAATAGCTGCCGATTGCATAATACTAAATTAGACAATCTTGTATATTTGAATAATTTCATCTGTCAAGAGTAATGTTTCGATAATTATTGACCAATCAATTAACACTTTGGCTAACTTTGATCAAGGCCAAAATGTTAATAAGTCCTATTCAGTCTGCTGCAACTGACTCTTACCATAGTTTGTACAACCAAAGCCAACCATGGCACAGTCGCCAATTTTTCGCAAGCGCCTTTCTTCATCACGTGCTGAAGCAAACAACATGTTATACTTTTTGTAAGTTTAGTATAAACTTATTTATTTTACAACGATTGTGATAAACGTTATTACAACATTATATTAATCATTCTCGTCAGCACGATGTTACACCATAGTGTGGTCTTGTAGTGTGGGAGAAACCGGAGAACACGGAGGGAACCCACTTGTTCGGCTTGGTGACCACAGACCAAACTCACATTCGCCCAGGCCGGGATTGAAACTCGGGTCGCCTTAGTGGAAAGCGTGTTCGCTAATCACTGGGCTAACCGGAGAACACTTTTCGTTCAAATGACAATTCGTTTTTGGTATACTTCTAAAATATATTTACAAACTCTATGTATAACAGTGCATGAAACGTGGATTTATTTTAATTCTAGTAACATCAGAATGCAAAACACATAAGTACTAAGAAATACGTCATTATTTTACATATACGTACCATGAAAACCTTTAAAACGTTCAAAGTAAATTAAAAGCTTCATTTTGTGTGGGAAGATAAGTTATTTTACATGTTCTTTAACATGTCTTAAAAGTCATGTCCATTGAGTGTCTGTCAGTGAATGTATGAAGTATGAATGTTTTCCTTAATACAGATGTCATCAACACGAACATATCCAGATTAAATCCATTTGCTAAAACCTAGGTTCTACATCTATCAAATTATTTGTTGACGTATATTTGCAATGGTTGTTAGGATGACTGGATGTATTTTTTCAATGAAGTCTTGCAAGACATGTGTATAAAACATAGGAATGTCTTTTTATACTTCAAGCAGAGACTATATGCTGTCTATATTTAAATCGAAGAGGAGCAACTTCTGAAGTACAACTACATGGAAAATCCTAGAAATTTCAATTTATAAAATGCTCCCGTTTAAAGGCACATGATTCAAGGTCAAAACGAAGTCTCACCACCATCACTCTCCCCGATGAAATAATAATTCTAACCCCTCGCCCTCAAAAAACAAACAACAAAAACAATATTTGGTAGGCGATAAAACGAATTTTCATGCTCAAACTTACTTCTTACAAGCGTCGCAGGCTGAACGTATCGGTTGAAGGCGAAGTCCTTATCCACTCGCAAAACGGCCATATTGCGTGAGGAATAAATCTGAATATCCCACTTCGGGTGCTTTAAAAAGGCATTATTCAGGTGTATTTTACTTGTAAAATATATGTCTTGTGCATGGCAAGTGACCAATATTATAATAAAATAGGAGAAACCCAAAGTTAAATAGTATCGTAATAGTGTAACATACCCATTGAATTGACTTATTATAAAGTCAAAATATGTCATTGAAACTGCACTCTCACAGATTGAACGTTTTGACAACTTTTAATTTTTTGTCTAAGAACGAGAACGAGCCAATTTTTGCGAAACAACATGTAAACCAGTAAAATTATAAGACTGCTGACAAAAATTAGACCGCATATTTTGATATGTAAGTTTACAAATAGATATTTTGTGCCTTTTTAAACAGTTAGTAACGGTTTAAGCCGTAAAACATTAATCTTATATCATTGGTTTGGAGATATTAACACAAAATGCTCTTTCCTTGGTAATATATAAAAGTTGTAAAACTGGTAAATCCGTGAGACTGCAGCCTTAAATGGAATAACTACGAAATAGTAAGCTTTCTTAGTATATGACATTCTTGTTTTTAGTTATCAGCAAACAACAAATTTGAATATTTATACGGAAAACTGCAGGAACAAGCTCAGTATCCAAAATATTTATCATAAGCCCTAACTTATTGCACAGAAAAAACGCACATAAAGACAAAGAACACGAACAACAAACAATCACAGGCTAGAAACATGAAACATCAGAACAAAACTTCACGAACAACACAAGACATACATACGATATAAAAACTAAGGGTGTTTATCAAGGAGTGTAGGGTACCGCCTTGGAACGGTCAGTAAATGTAGATTTGCTATTTCGCTATCATCCTAACACTTCCAAAAATGCTAGGAAGTCGATAATGGTCTTGAAATTAAGGTCTCTCGTTTCCCTATGTGATGCCACCGTCGGCGCGTCGCTGATGTCATTACATCATTAAAATTTACAATCAAGTTAAAACGTAAAAAGTATATCGTGTCAAAGTATCAACAGCTTGAGGAAACGTAATAACAAAACAAATGATAATAAACTAATCGCTGAACCAAAGTAACATGAAGTGACACGTCATCGAACTTTATACATAATCAGTGAGTCCGATACATTTAGAGAATATCAGATGAACGAAAAGTTTGAAGATCCGTAAAACCCATTTAATTTATCATCATTTGAAAAACAGTTTAAAAAATGAAGTAGAAAGTAAGAAGAATTGCTTATCTTCTATTATCATGTCTTATGATTTATTATTAGTTATATAGATCTTTAAAATAAAGTCTTAACATTCGACTTAAAATATTTTACAGACATAAACATTTTTATAGACAAAAATAACACATGATATAAATTCAAACTAATCGTTCTTGTCAAGCCCTTGTGTCTTGATACAAATCGTGTTCAATTATTCATTAAAGGGATCAACAGTTAGTTTCGCATATTTATGATTAATCAAAATATATATATTGTAATCGTTTATAGCTAGGACAATACCAAATTCTATTTCAACAATACCTTTTTAACATTCTACTATTTAAAAAAATCGTCGAATTGTGACGTATTAACCAGATGGAAAGTAAAATGGCAGTATTGCCTTATAAAGATAGTAGTATATTACCGCGATGAAATCAACCACGCCCCGCACTTGTGACCCCCATTCATCTTTTCCAATGCGCGACATACCGGCCACGACGGATAAATCTGAACTGAAACAGTAAGAGGATCGGATGTTGCTTAAAATATCATTCAAGTTTACATTTTGAGTTGAACAATTTGACTGAAAACACATCTATTCCGGTGAAGGCGCCTTAGCTTAACATATTTGTAAACATGTTCAATTCACAAAGGTCCATATTTGTAAACATGTTCAATTCACAAAGGTCCATATTTGAAAACTCTCAAATCTTTATCCGTAGAAATGATGCATTCATCATATTTAATTAACTTTCCAGTCAACGCACTTTGATTCTGATCTTAAAATTACATTTTGATATTGAATATGGAACCGTTCAAGTTGTAAACAGTGGAGTGCTGGGATAAAACTTGTTTGTTCATCATCAATGTCGGTATCTCAAATGTCAAGATTCAGCTTGTAGATCGATTCAAAAATCAGATCCAATCTTCGTGAAACTTTTACAAATTGTGTGTTCACACCTTTGAACCGTTGACTAACAGATACTTTTAGAAGGTTAAATATTGTTAACCATAAGTACAAAGAAAGAGTTCGCCAAAAGAAGCGCATGATTTGTTTAAGGACTCAACAAGCATTTTAAAATGCGCCATTGCATACCATATTCATATAAAATGCCTTATGTAAAGTTTTAATACTTATATTTACATTTTTTAAATATACATTTCGGCTGAAATAAATAGATTATTCGAGAGCATTTCTCTTTTTTGTTTCTCTCGTTGTGCTCAACGGTCGGGAATTAGAATAACTACCGTAACCGAACAATGAATGCTCAGATAAAATAGTTCCTTATTTTTATGTTTATTATCTACACTTTCAAGAACAAGTATATTATAAGTACGTATTATTACTGTATTACCACTAGAACAAAACAACTAGAGTTTTGAAAAAATAACAAAAACAAGAAAACCACAAAAATATCGCCACCTACAAAGTTCTCATTATTTCTCGCGATACTAGCGTTTGTCAGTCAAGAATTTTCAAATTGGAGAGAATTTCCAGTAAATTTACTTGTTGAGTGTTATTTTTAAGAATCGCTTGGTGTATGAATCATGCTGGAATACGGTGTTGGACAAATCAGCAAGTGCATTGTCATTTTAGGAACTTGACATTGTATTTGGATTAAATAAGTCGTCGTCATTGTCATTTAATATTTTTTCAACTGTTCAAATTATCGTTGCTTATTTTGTTTGAACTACATTCCTGCAGTTTTTAGTTTGCATGTTGACAATAATTTTACTACGATTTCATTGAAAAAAAAAATCCGTAATAAATATGCCCCGCCAATAAGTATTCTTGCGCCCATTAACAAGACAGAAGTTTCGAACAAATGAACGCGAATTCGATGGGAAAGCCATTACACTTTATACGGAAATAATGTGAAATTGATAAATAACAAACATCGTTAAAGAATGAAGTATTAATTTAAATTTATCCAAATAAAACATATTAACGATGTTTTGGCGGTTTATTAGAAGGGATTTGTTGCCATGTAGCTATGAATGGTACGTACCAGCGGTGTTGAGACAATTTTGACTCCGTATTAAAAGAAGGTCCATCTAGTTAAATGGGTCGAGTGACAGAGTAATATGATTATACCAGAAAATATAACAGTGCGATCTGTATGAATGCAAGTATGCATGTGACTGAATTGGTCAATACAAGCACCCTGTTACATAATTTAAGAAGCAAGTATATGTGACCATGATCTCACCGAGAAAAAATAAAACCCTTGATTGTATTAAACATGCCGCATTTCTAATGAATCGTCTAACTGTCGTCTTATTTGGACATGTTTCAATGTCAAAGCTAGCCCAAAAGAGATGCAGTATAAGAATCGGTGTATTTGAGTTACGGGGTTACAGCAGTAAATTATGAAATCCCTCCTCGAACTCAGAGATAGAAATCAATTCGCTGTGGCATCGAGTGTTACTATGGCATGTGAGTCATTTCATCTATGTTTTAAATTAAAAAACAACAACTTTACAGTTGCTACGTGGTACTATTTGGGATCGAAACAACGACACTTCGATAAAACCCCTCGCTATCAATGTTATCCCAATATCGAGAGGGATTGAAAGGCCGCAATAAAATGTTCAGCATATAATGTATGTTAATAATAAATAAGTGATTTGATTGGCCCTGTTATTTGTCCGAGGCCAATACGACTGTCTCGAGGACAAATAATAGAGCCAATGTCAAATAACTTATTTATTGACGTTATTTTTAAATAACATGCTCTTAAAGGGTTCAACGTTTACACACTAATTTGTTTTAAAAAATATAAACATATAACAAAGAACAGCTCTTAAAACATAGGCTTATTGAACCATTTTTATGTGTTCTTTTTAAATAAATTGGCTGCCGTTTCCAGCTGCGAATCTTTATCACTATTTTGGCCCTGTTTAGTTAGCCAATCATATATTTAAAATGCGGGATATATATCTATATCACTTTTCGCCCCGGGGCCGCTAACTGATAAAAATATTGGCATTGCTATTGAGGAGGCCTTTTATTATTGGACGAGGCAAAGTCTGTGCTAAGGGGCTAATAATAAATAGTTATTTAATAATGTTCGATATATGTAGCTTACCTTTCATTTTTTGTTATGGAGAAGAAAGTGTATGCAGTAAGGAGTACGTGTCGTTCATCCAGTAAGATTCCACCGCTTTTATACTCAGAGTTCAAGAAGACTGCCACGTGGTGCGGAAACTCCCTATTAGCCGGTTCCCCACCAATGATGTTACGCGAGATGTCATTCGATCCTGTGTCTGCCACAGATTGAATACCGCCCCAAACCGGTTTGTCTGCAGCCGCGCAGCCAGCCGCTATAAATGTGAGCCATTCATTTCGTATCTTACGTATTATCTTACATCAACAATTTAATAACTCATATTCTCGCAGATGGTAGTGCGTGCCATCCATTGATCTTAAATAAAAAACCCAAGGATACTTCCGGTATCTGACGGGAGTTACCATGCCAATTAAAAGATTTACAAGTCTTACAAATTCGTATAATTTGTAATTACAATACCGTTAATATTATGATTCAAACACAATGTATATCTTTATTTTAAACATGTTTAGTATAACCCGGTATTTAAAAAACTGTGTTAAACACAATTTGCTTACTAGAATGTACAAGCATTAAATTGATTAAAAGTTATAAGCTAAAACAAACTTTTCTTAGGGTAAGTTTTTAACCCGGCCAAAATGTCTTATCTAATTAATTAAAAAAAATTGTGATAGTGTACATACATTTTTTAACACGTCTACATTTTGGAAAAGACATTATAAATAATACAACCAGTTATGGTCAATTATTGAGCTATGTAGATATTAAATTAAATCGATCTCCAAAATAACGAGACACGACATACATTCACTTAGTTCGGTATTTTTCATTCATTTTCAACAAAGGTTGCAAAAAGAGCTCACCAAACAGAAGATACAGGACAGCCGCGAAAAGTTCCATGAGTATCACCTTGCAGTTAAATCTCACAATGAAGTTTGCCTTTATTTATAAAAGAAAAACACAAATCAATTCGTAAACCAATACAATTGTAATTAGAAATTATTTAGATAAGCAAACTTTCAAATTTAACAATATTCAAGTTTGACCGGAGGGCAACATTGGCCTCTTGGCGCGAATTTAATGTTCTCTTGTAGCACTTCAAATAGATATTATCATCACATTTTCCATAATAATTAGTAGAAAACC